>NC_143021.1:64378418-64543418 GCF_055824585.1 Amblyomma mixtum | reverse complement strand
TAGGTAGGTAGGTAGGTAGGTAGGTAGGTAGGTAGGTAGGTAGGTAGGTAGGTAGGTAGGTAGGTAGGTAGGTAGGTAGGTAGGTAGGTAGGTAGGTAGGTAGGTAGGTAGGTAGGTAGGTAGGTAGGTAGGTAGGTAGGTAGGTAGGTAGGTAGGTAGGTAGGTAGGTAGGTAGGTAGGTAGGTAGGTAGGTAGGTAGGTAGGTAGGTAGGTAGGTAGGTAGGTAGGTAGGTAGGTAGGTAGGTAGGTAGGTAGGTAGGTAGGTAGGTAGGTAGGTAGGTAGGTAGGTAGGTAGGTAGGTAGGTAGGTAGGTAGGTAGGTAGGTAGGTAGGTAGGTAGGTAGGTAGGTAGGTAGGTAGGTAGGTAGGTAGGTAGGTAGGTAGGTAGGTAGGTAGGTAGGTAGGTAGGTAGGTAGGTAGGTAGGTAGGTAGGTAGGTAGGTAGGTAGGTAGGTAGGTAGGTAGGTAGGTAGGTAGGTAGGTAGGTAGGTAGGTAGGTAGGTAGGTAGGTAGGTAGGTAGGTAGGTAGGTAGGTAGGTAGGTAGGTAGGTAGGTAGGTAGGTAGGTAGGTAGGTAGGTAGGTAGGTAGGTAGGTAGGTAGGTAGGTAGGTAGGTAGGTAGGTAGGTAGGTAGGTAGGTAGGTAGGTAGGTAGGTAGGTAGGTAGGTAGGTAGGTAGGTAGGTAGGTAGGTAGGTAGGTAGGTAGGTAGGTAGGTAGGTAGGTAGGTAGGTAGGTAGGTAGGTAGGTAGGTAGGTAGGTAGGTAGGTAGGTAGGTAGGTAGGTAGGTAGGTAGGTAGGTAGGTAGGTAGGTAGGTAGGTAGGTAGGTAGGTAGGTAGGTAGGTAGGTAGGTAGGTAGGTAGGTAGGTAGGTAGGTAGGTAGGTAGGTAGGTAGGTAGGTAGGTAGGTAGGTAGGTAGGTAGGTAGGTAGGTAGGTAGGTAGGTAGGTAGGTAGGTAGGTAGGTAGGTAGGTAGGTAGGTAGGTAGGTAGGTAGGTAGGTAGGTAGGTAGGTAGGTAGGTAGGTAGGTAGGTAGGTAGGTAGGTAGGTAGGTAGGTAGGTAGGTAGGTAGGTAGGTAGGTAGGTAGGTAGGTAGGTAGGTAGGTAGGTAGGTAGGTAGGTAGGTAGGTAGGTAGGTAGGTAGGTAGGTAGGTAGGTAGGTAGGTAGGTAGGTAGGTAGGTAGGTAGGTAGGTAGGTAGGTAGGTAGGTAGGTAGGTAGGTAGGTAGGTAGGTAGGTAGGTAGGTAGGTAGGTAGGTAGGTAGGTAGGTAGGTAGGTAGGTAGGTAGGTAGGTAGGTAGGTAGGTAGGTAGGTAGGTAGGTAGGTAGGTAGGTAGGTAGGTAGGTAGGTAGGTAGGTAGGTAGGTAGGTAGGTAGGTAGGTAGGTAGGTAGGTAGGTAGGTAGGTAGGTAGGTAGGTAGGTAGGTAGGTAGGTAGGTAGGTAGGTAGGTAGGTAGGTAGGTAGGTAGGTAGGTAGGTAGGTAGGTAGGTAGGTAGGTAGGTAGGTAGGTAGGTAGGTAGGTAGGTAGGTAGGTAGGTAGGTAGGTAGGTAGGTAGGTAGGTAGGTAGGTAGGTAGGTAGGTAGGTAGGTAGGTAGGTAGGTAGGTAGGTAGGTAGGTAGGTAGGTAGGTAGGTAGGTAGGTAGGTAGGTAGGTAGGTAGGTAGGTAGGTAGGTAGGTAGGTAGGTAGGTAGGTAGGTAGGTAGGTAGGTAGGTAGGTAGGTAGGTAGGTAGGTAGGTAGGTAGGTAGGTAGGTAGGTAGGTAGGTAGGTAGGTAGGTAGGTAGGTAGGTAGGTAGGTAGGTAGGTAGGTAGGTAGGTAGGTAGGTAGGTAGGTAGGTAGGTAGGTAGGTAGGTAGGTAGGTAGGTAGGTAGGTAGGTAGGTAGGTAGGTAGGTAGGTAGGTAGGTAGGTAGGTAGGTAGGTAGGTAGGTAGGTAGGTAGGTAGGTAGGTAGGTAGGTAGGTAGGTAGGTAGGTAGGTAGGTAGGTAGGTAGGTAGGTAGGTAGGTAGGTAGGTAGGTAGGTAGGTAGGTAGGTAGGTAGGTAGGTAGGTAGGTAGGTAGGTAGGTAGGTAGGTAGGTAGGTAGGTAGGTAGGTAGGTAGGTAGGTAGGTAGGTAGGTAGGTAGGTAGGTAGGTAGGTAGGTAGGTAGGTAGGTA
This sequence comes from Amblyomma mixtum, assembly GCF_055824585.1. Classification (NCBI taxonomy): domain Eukaryota; kingdom Metazoa; phylum Arthropoda; class Arachnida; order Ixodida; family Ixodidae; genus Amblyomma; species Amblyomma mixtum. Next base: position 64,541,268 of record NC_143021.1, on the reverse strand, counting down.
GGTAGGTAGGTAGGTAGGTAGGTAGGTAGGTAGGTAGGTAGGTAGGTAGGTAGGTAGGTAGGTAGGTAGGTAGGTAGGTAGGTAGGTAGGTAGGTAGGTAGGTAGGTAGGTAGGTAGGTAGGTAGGTAGGTAGGTAGGTAGGTAGGTAGGTAGGTAGGTAGGTAGGTAGGTAGGTAGGTAGGTAGGTAGGTAGGTAGGTAGGTAGGTAGGTAGGTAGGTAGGTAGGTAGGTAGGTAGGTAGGTAGGTAGGTAGGTAGGTAGGTAGGTAGGTAGGTAGGTAGGTAGGTAGGTAGGTAGGTAGGTAGGTAGGTAGGTAGGTAGGTAGGTAGGTAGGTAGGTAGGTAGGTAGGTAGGTAGGTAGGTAGGTAGGTAGGTAGGTAGGTAGGTAGGTAGGTAGGTAGGTAGGTAGGTAGGTAGGTAGGTAGGTAGGTAGGTAGGTAGGTAGGTAGGTAGGTAGGTAGGTAGGTAGGTAGGTAGGTAGGTAGGTAGGTAGGTAGGTAGGTAGGTAGGTAGGTAGGTAGGTAGGTAGGTAGGTAGGTAGGTAGGTAGGTAGGTAGGTAGGTAGGTAGGTAGGTAGGTAGGTAGGTAGGTAGGTAGGTAGGTAGGTAGGTAGGTAGGTAGGTAGGTAGGTAGGTAGGTAGGTAGGTAGGTAGGTAGGTAGGTAGGTAGGTAGGTAGGTAGGTAGGTAGGTAGGTAGGTAGGTAGGTAGGTAGGTAGGTAGGTAGGTAGGTAGGTAGGTAGGTAGGTAGGTAGGTAGGTAGGTAGGTAGGTAGGTAGGTAGGTAGGTAGGTAGGTAGGTAGGTAGGTAGGTAGGTAGGTAGGTAGGTAGGTAGGTAGGTAGGTAGGTAGGTAGGTAGGTAGGTAGGTAGGTAGGTAGGTAGGTAGGTAGGTAGGTAGGTAGGTAGGTAGGTAGGTAGGTAGGTAGGTAGGTAGGTAGGTAGGTAGGTAGGTAGGTAGGTAGGTAGGTAGGTAGGTAGGTAGGTAGGTAGGTAGGTAGGTAGGTAGGTAGGTAGGTAGGTAGGTAGGTAGGTAGGTAGGTAGGTAGGTAGGTAGGTAGGTAGGTAGGTAGGTAGGTAGGTAGGTAGGTAGGTAGGTAGGTAGGTAGGTAGGTAGGTAGGTAGGTAGGTAGGTAGGTAGGTAGGTAGGTAGGTAGGTAGGTAGGTAGGTAGGTAGGTAGGTAGGTAGGTAGGTAGGTAGGTAGGTAGGTAGGTAGGTAGGTAGGTAGGTAGGTAGGTAGGTAGGTAGGTAGGTAGGTAGGTAGGTAGGTAGGTAGGTAGGTAGGTAGGTAGGTAGGTAGGTAGGTAGGTAGGTAGGTAGGTAGGTAGGTAGGTAGGTAGGTAGGTAGGTAGGTAGGTAGGTAGGTAGGTAGGTAGGTAGGTAGGTAGGTAGGTAGGTAGGTAGGTAGGTAGGTAGGTAGGTAGGTAGGTAGGTAGGTAGGTAGGTAGGTAGGTAGGTAGGTAGGTAGGTAGGTAGGTAGGTAGGTAGGTAGGTAGGTAGGTAGGTAGGTAGGTAGGTAGGTAGGTAGGTAGGTAGGTAGGTAGGTAGGTAGGTAGGTAGGTAGGTAGGTAGGTAGGTAGGTAGGTAGGTAGGTAGGTAGGTAGGTAGGTAGGTAGGTAGGTAGGTAGGTAGGTAGGTAGGTAGGTAGGTAGGTAGGTAGGTAGGTAGGTAGGTAGGTAGGTAGGTAGGTAGGTAGGTAGGTAGGTAGGTAGGTAGGTAGGTAGGTAGGTAGGTAGGTAGGTAGGTAGGTAGGTAGGTAGGTAGGTAGGTAGGTAGGTAGGTAGGTAGGTAGGTAGGTAGGTAGGTAGGTAGGTAGGTAGGTAGGTAGGTAGGTAGGTAGGTAGGTAGGTAGGTAGGTAGGTAGGTAGGTAGGTAGGTAGGTAGGTAGGTAGGTAGGTAGGTAGGTAGGTAGGTAGGTAGGTAGGTAGGTAGGTAGGTAGGTAGGTAGGTAGGTAGGTAGGTAGGTAGGTAGGTAGGTAGGTAGGTAGGTAGGTAGGTAGGTAGGTAGGTAGGTAGGTAGGTAGGTAGGTAGGTAGGTAGGTAGGTAGGTAGGTAGGTAGGTAGGTAGGTAGGTAGGTAGGTAGGTAGGTAGGTAGGTAGGTAGGTAGGTAGGTAGGTAGGTAGGTAGGTAGGTAGGTAGGTAGGTAGGTAGGTAGGTAGGTAGGTAGGTAGGTAGGTAGGTAGGTAGGTAGGTAGGTAGGTAGGTAGGTAGGTAGGTAGGTAGGTAGGTAGGTAGGTAGGTAGGTAGGTAGGTAGGTAGGTAGGTAGGTAGGTAGGTAGGTAGGTAGGTAGGTAGGTAGGTAGGTAGGTAGGTAGGTAGGTAGGTAGGTAGGTAGGTAGGTAGGTAGGTAGGTAGGTAGGTAGGTAGGTAGGTAGGTAGGTAGGTAGGTAGGTAGGTAGGTAGGTAGGTAGGTAGGTAGGTAGGTAGGTAGGTAGGTAGGTAGGTAGGTAGGTAGGTAGGTAGGTAGGTAGGTAGGTAGGTAGGTAGGTAGGTAGGTAGGTAGGTAGGTAGGTAGGTAGGTAGGTAGGTAGGTAGGTAGGTAGGTAGGTAGGTAGGTAGGTAGGTAGGTAGGTAGGTAGGTAGGTAGGTAGGTAGGTAGGTAGGTAGGTAGGTAGGTAGGTAGGTAGGTAGGTAGGTAGGTAGGTAGGTAGGTAGGTAGGTAGGTAGGTAGGTAGGTAGGTAGGTAGGTAGGTAGGTAGGTAGGTAGGTAGGTAGGTAGGTAGGTAGGTAGGTAGGTAGGTAGGTAGGTAGGTAGGTAGGTAGGTAGGTAGGTAGGTAGGTAGGTAGGTAGGTAGGTAGGTAGGTAGGTAGGTAGGTAGGTAGGTAGGTAGGTAGGTAGGTAGGTAGGTAGGTAGGTAGGTAGGTAGGTAGGTAGGTAGGTAGGTAGGTAGGTAGGTAGGTAGGTAGGTAGGTAGGTAGGTAGGTAGGTAGGTAGGTAGGTAGGTAGGTAGGTAGGTAGGTAGGTAGGTAGGTAGGTAGGTAGGTAGGTAGGTAGGTAGGTAGGTAGGTAGGTAGGTAGGTAGGTAGGTAGGTAGGTAGGTAGGTAGGTAGGTAGGTAGGTAGGTAGGTAGGTAGGTAGGTAGGTAGGTAGGTAGGTAGGTAGGTAGGTAGGTAGGTAGGTAGGTAGGTAGGTAGGTAGGTAGGTAGGTAGACAGATACATAGAGAGACAGACAGACAGACGGACGGACCGACGGACCGACGGACCGACGGACCGACGGACGGACGGACGGACGGACCGACGGACGGACCGACGGACGGACCGACGGACCGACGGACCGACGGACGGACGGATGGATGGATGGATGGATTGATAGATAGATATGTTTATTTGAGTGTGCCTCGATCAACAGCCAAGTTGCCTAAACGAGCGCACACTAGGTTAGATACATCAGAATGATCACTCCAAAACATTCAAAAGCAGCCATGAAAACAACAATTCGGCAAATATGTCCATGTCAATAAACGTTTTGTTGTACAAGATTTGTAAACGAGTCATTGGACAGATGGCGTGCAAGTCGGGTTAAAATGTGGCGAAACATTTTGTGGCTTTTGCATGCGGCACACGAAAATTCAGCGACATCAGTAAGGTCCCACAGTTAATGAAACCGCGCACGACTTTTTGCAGAAACTGCATTTATTTATTTACACATACTGCAGTCATAGAGACCAAGCAGGGGGGCAACATTCAAAACGCAAAAATAATATCAAACACTACGCAAATCCAGCGTTCCGGCAAGAAACATAAAAGAAAACCAAACAGAGGGCAATGATATTGTTAAATTTACACATACAATAACATACTCTTTTCAAAAGCAGCGGCATCCTGAGCCGAAAAGACATTTGCTGGCAGTGAGTTCCATGTTGTGATTCTTCGGGGAAAAAATGAGTTTTTGAACATATTTGTGCGTGCAAAGTACGGGGTAAGGTTATGGTTGTGGCTATTGCGTGTCTGTTGTGTAGAACGGGGGGATATATAGGGAGCAGGATTAATATTAAATTGACTAGATTAAAATGAGTACAGAAATTTAAGCCTTGCAAGTGCTCTCCTTCTTTCTAGAGTGGATATATGTTCTTCGTAGACATCAGAACGGATGGCGAGATAGAGCTATGGTAAGCGTTATAAATGAAACGGACGGCTTTCCTTTGGATCATTTCAAGTTTTTTTACATCCTTTTTTAATTGCGTCACGTATGTCACGTATGCGTCGCCTGTCGCCAAGGGTACACCTATTGAGGTCTGCCAAGAGAGGATCATAGTCGTCGAAACGACGGCGACCAATATCATCATTTATTTATTTTACCCTTAAAGGCCTCTGTTGAGGCATTACATAAGCGGGTTAGAGGCATTACATAGAGGAATTACATAAGGAGGCATTACATATCTATCATAATGGATGCGTAATAACTTACGCTGGACATTTTCAATTTTCGTGCAATAGGCGACAGATGCGCTATGCGACAGACGCGCTCTCACAAGGGCACATATAGAGTGCGTAGACATTCGTGCCGTCGTAATTTTTTGTTAGTCTAGAGATAAGACCAATATACCTCAATGCGCGTAACACAATTGAATTTACATGCAGTCTAAAATCAAGCTTTCAATCAACAACAACACCGAGGTCTCGTACATGGGCCACGCGAGAAATTTGACCCGCCAAAAGTGTGTAATCAAACGTAACTGTGTCCCGTTTCCTAGTTAGAGACAGGACGGAAGTCTTCTTAAAATTCAGTTTTAAGCGATTCATCAAACACCAATTCTCAACTTTGTTAATTAGTTAGTAATATGGGGTTTTATGGTGCATAATGGCTATTATGCGCCAAACACAAGGTTAGATGATGTTATGTTAAGTGTATAGAGGTTACATTATACCAAATGTAAAACATTGGCTTTCTTTAGAAACTTACAAAAAAGTGTAGACAAGTGTTTGCTCGCCGAAAAGCAATGCGGGATGAAATGGAATGTGTTCGTTGTTAAATACCGTAAAAATTTTTTTTCGAAGTTCTTCGAGATGCGAACAAGAAATTAAAATGTGATTTACTGTGAGCTCCTCACCACACATTTCACACACAGGTTTGTCTTTTTTTTGCTAATAAGAAGTTATGGGTGATGTGTGTGCGGCCTATGCGTAAACGACATAAAATTACTTCGATAAAACGTTCTTTATGGCGGCATGATTTCCATTCTTTCAAAATGGGCTTCACAGCATGCAGCTTTTTGTTTCCCTCATTTTCCCAAGAAGCTTACCATTTGGCTCTTAGTTTGCTGTGCACTAACTTCATGTAATCCATAGGAGGCAAATTCACATGTTTTATTTCCATGGTTCTGGATTGTGCAGCACACATGTCGGCTCTCTCATTATCCCTAATACCAAGGTGACTTTGAACCCAGCAGAATTTTATAACTTGTTTTTGTGTTGTGACCTTTACTATATTGTGTATGATGCTTCCTATCAGTGGCTCCGTGGCATTTTTGGAGTTTAATGCTGTAAGGACGCTCAGTGAATCTGTATAAATGATGCCGTTTTTGATGTTTTCATTTGTTGTTTTCTGTACCGCAACACAAATGGCATAACACTCAGCGGTGAAAACTGTAGCACATGGGGGCAGTCGTACTGCATTTTTGTTTTTTCCTTGTATTACTGCGCTTCCTACATGAGCATGAGTTTTTGACCCATCTGTATAAAGTGCAGTATAATTTCTGTATTTTTCTTGTAGTGCTATATATTCTTGTATTATATGATCATGTGGTGTACAGGTTTTCCTGAGGCGTGTTAGTGTGACGTCACACACTGTGGGGAGAGTGTACCACGGTGGTAGCGCTTCGTGTCTTGAGGCAATATTTTTAATTTCATTTAGTATGTTCAGAGCTTGGCATTTTTCTTCGAAGCGCAAGAGCAACGGCTTAACTGCGTGAGGCTTGTTGTTGAAGAGTATTCGGGATGGGCATTTCGTGACAATGATGAAAAACTGTAGCGCTCGAGACGAGGACACACGAAGACGACAACACAAAATAAAGATTTAGTTGAAAGTTACCGCATGTGTTGTCGTCTTCGTGTGTCCTCGTCTCGAGCGCTACAGTTTTTCATCATGAGCAACCAACTCGCCCAAACATCCACCCTGATTTCGTGACAATTGGGTAACAGAGATGTTTGGGCTGAGAAAAGAGTTTGAGGATGTATGTACAAGTTAGTGCAGTTCTTCGATCTTCAAAGGAAGGTTCATTCGTTTCCACATAAAGACTTGCTATTGGTGAAGTTCTGTAAGCACCGGAAGACAACATTAAACCAAGATTGTGGATAGGATCCAGTCGTTTTATGTAGAACGGTCTTGCTGAGCCATATATTATGCACCCATAGTCTAACTTAGAGCGAACCAGAGAACGATATATGTGTAATAGGCATGCCCTATCAGACCCCCAGCGTTTTCTTGACAGTAGTTTTAGCACATTGAGGGCCTGGGAACCTTTTTTCTTTAAGCTGTTTATATGTGGCAAGAAAGTGAGCTTTTTATCGAAAGTTATCCCTAGAAATTTATGCTGTTTGATAGGTAATGCGGTTTGGTTTAGATATAGTTTTGGGTCGGTCTGTAGGCTTCGTCTCAAAGAGAAGAGAACCGCTACTTTTTTCGGAGGGGAAAATCTAAATCCATTTCTATCTGCCCAGATAGCCAGTTCATTTATTGTTATTTGTATCTGTCGCTCACAGGTAGGTATGCTGAAAGACGTGCATGCTATTTGGAGGTCGTCTACGTAAACTGAGTACATTATGGATTTTGGGATTACTTTTCCTATGGAGTTCATTTTGATGATGAATAAGGTCGTGCTGAGGATGCACCCCTGGGGTACGCCAGTTTCTTGAATAAAAGTATTGGAGAAGGTTGCACCTAGGCGGACTCTGAATGTACGGTTGCTGAGGAAGTCGCTGAAACAGCCCAGCATCCTGCCGCGGATACCTGGTCCGATAGGTCACCGAGGATACCGAACCTCCACGTGGTATCGTAAGCCTTCTCGAGGTCGAAGAAGACCCCGATACAGTGTTGGTTGTGGATGAACGCTTCCCGAACTGTGTTCTCAAAGCGAATGAGGTGATCGGTTGTGGAACATGTCTTTTTAAAACCGCACTGGTGTATATCTAAAAGTTGCTGGGATTGAAGTATGAAGGTTAGTCTGATGTTTAGAATGCTTTCGAATGATTTTGCTATACAGCTAGTGAGTGCTATTGGCCTGTAACTGGTGGGACTAGTTGGTGGTTTCCCAGCTTTTAGGAAGGGTACTATGATTGCTTCTTTCCATGCTTGGGGGGTTTCTCCACTCATCCATATTTTATTGACAAATTTTAGGAGAGCCTCTATGGCAGTCTCAGAGAGGTGAGCAAGCATGGCATAATGTATATTGTCTGGGCCTGGTGCTGTCATTTTACCGGATGTTAGTACTGTGTTTAGTTCCTGCATTGTAATAAGATGATTGTAGTGTTCATGTCAGATTTTTCTTGCGCACTCCGTCAACTTCAACAGGACGCTACTAATCTATATGATTGGTTTCAATGTAACCTGATTGATATAAACCCCCAAAAAACTCATCTAGTGTGCTTTAGAAATGCACACAAGCCAATCCCGAAAAACGCTGCGGTTTTTTTGCACAGCTCCAGTTGCACTGCATGTTCTTGCTACCCCATTACATGTGTTCCGTCCGTGAAATACCTTGGCATTTACTTTGACAGTGATTTATCCTGGAACACGCGCATGGCACACCTCAGTAAGAAGCTTAGAGGCGTCGCATGCTTGCTCTATGCTCTAAGGGCCTACCTGCCATTTGCCATAAGACGTTTAATTGCACAGTCTTTGGGGTATTCTCTGCTGAGATATGGCATGTGCTGTTTCTTCAACTGTTCTGCAACATGGAAAAATAGGATAAACCGTATTCTCAAGAATATGGCTAAGAGTGTCATCTATTCAATACCCCATAAACAGCAAAGTGTATTCCTTTCTTCAGGTTTGCCTTCCTTTGACATTGTGTTCAAACAAGTCACTGTACTCAGATATTTCTGGAACTCTGAATTTCGGTTCCACAACGTTAAACCAATCCCATTAAGAAAAGTTTCTCGATATATTGTCCCTGCAGTGCGAAATCATTTTGGTATGTCTATGAGGTCATATTATATCCCATGTATATTCAATGAGATGCCTGATAATGTTTTCAACTTGAACACTCGCAGACAGTTACGTGATGCTATTGCCGAGCTTGAACAGCTCTAGTGCATATGTTTTAATGTACACAAAACAAAGAATTGATTTGGTAACACAGGTTGTTGCTGCTGCCGGACGGCGCCCTACAAGCCCAATTGAGGCTTTGGCGCGTCCGCGTCTTGTATTGTTTCTTCGGTGTGAATAAAGTATTTATTATTATGTATGCATGTTCCAAAGGGCAGTTTTTTTTTCTACTATTGTTTTGTGCTTTTGAAATGTGTGTGTGTAGTTGGATGAGCTTGAAACTGTGGAAAAATGTTCACCCAATATGTTGGCCTGCTCTTCTAATGTTGTTTGAGTACCGGGTGTTGTTAGCATTGGAAATGTGAATGGAGTAAAATTTCCTGTGAATTTCCGCACCTGCTCCCACATTTTTGATGATATTGAGCTGTTTATGGAGGATATGTACTGTTGCGATGATGCCCTTTCTGCGTTGCGTCTAATATATCGTGCTTTGGGCATAGCCCTTTTGAAGATGAGCAAGTTCCCTGCAGTGGGATAACTGAGAAGGTTGCCCCAAGCCTTGTTTTGCTGCTTTTTAGCCAATGAGCATTCATTTGACCACCAAACTTTGTTTTTCTTGCAATTTCAGACGTTTGTGGGATGGCTTCTATTGCTGCAGATATTAAGCATGTGACAAAATTTTCATTTATTTCTTCTATAGTAAGGGTTTCGGCATATTGGTGAATACAAGGGGGGGGGGGGGTACTGCGCAGAAAAAGACAAGGAAAAGAAGATGTGTTATCTTCTTGTCCTTGTCTTTTTGTGCGCAGTACCCCTCCTTGTATTCACCATGATTGTTCGGCATATTCTTTTTCTAGTGTGGCCTTCGTTCTGAAAAGTGCCCAATCGGCGAGGCGAATTTTCCATCGCCGTGGCTTCGTACAGAGGATGACTGCAGCTGATGTTAGCTTTAAAACCGTAGGTAAGTGATCACTTCCCCGAGGGTCGTCTAAAACATCCCAAATAAAATCATTAAAAGCCGATGTAGATGCAAATGCTAAATCGAGGCAGGTCATTTTTCCAGAGCTGGGGCAGCAGTACGTGGCTTTTCCAGTATTCATATAACATATGTTATTCGAAAGAATAAAATACTCGATGAGCTGACCCCTGGAATCAGTATGCTCACTTCCCCAGAATGAGGAGTGTGCGTTAAAATCCCCCATTATCACATATGGGTCAGGCAACTGTTCCAGAAGTTCTTGTAGGTCATGCAAGGTAATTGTGTTGTGTGGTGGTATGTACGCAGAGCATATTGTTATTGTTTTATGGCTAATGATGTTTACTGCGACCGCTTCTAAGTTTGTCTTTAATGATACCTCTCTAGCAGGGACATCGCTTTGCGTAATGATAGCGATGCCTCCCGAGAGTCGGCTAGCTTGTACTCGGTCTTTCCGGAAATTATTATATCTTTTTAGGATGTTTGTGTGCTGTGGCCCAAGGTTCGTTTCCTGCAGGCACACAGCTGTAGGTGCCATTGTTTTGAGCATATCGGTTATGTCTGTGTAGTTTCTGTGTAGACCTCTACAGTTCCGTTGTATTAGATACGCCATTGTTATAAGCTGGGGATTGGGGAAAGTTATTTATTCACAGGAGCAGTGATTCGTGGTTTCCCTTTTTTCTCTAGGGAGTCTCGCCGCCGCTGCAGCGGTGGCGAACCAGGAGTTGAATCCATCGCCACTTTCGTGGCGCCTTATTTCCGCGGAGACGCCGCGGATGCGTGTGTTTTAGATGTCGGCGGACTTTCGCTGACATCCATATCCTCCACGGTGGACGTGGAGGATGCTTCTTGGTTGCGATGGCCCGTGGCCTTCGCATTTGTCCTTTTTGTTAGCACCGCTGAACCAGGCCCTGCTCCAGCGGCAGTCTCTTGGGCCAGCAGGTGCCTTCTTAGAGGGGTGGGGCGACAGGTCCAGTTCAGGGGAGCTGTCCTGGGTGTCTGTCGCCGAGGATGCCGCTGCTGAAAGTGGGGCCTAAGGGCCTCCGGCGAGGATCGCGTGGTCTTCTCGCGAACTTTTGAGCCCTGTGAACTGTACCACCGACTTCTGTGGTGGGGACTTGGGTGTCGACACCAGGTCCACCGGATAGACCTGTGTGCCGACAGAAACTGAAGGCGGCGGCGGTCCCCGCGTCACCGCTTCAGAGTATGTCCCTTTCTGTTGGAGACGCGTTTTTTTGCCTCAAGGTAGGACAGGTTTTCTGTGGCCTTCAAAGTTATAATTTGTTTTTCTGTTTTCCAGACTGGGCACGGCCTGGAGTACGCGCCATGTGCGCCATTGCAGTTGATACATTTTGGTGTGCGTTCGCATCTTTCTTCTGTATGTGCGTCTTCTGCGCATGTGACACAAGTGGGTTTACCCCGGCAAGCCAACATGCTGTGTCCAAAGCGCTGGCATTTGAAACATCTTCTCGGATTCGGTATGTATGGGCGGACTTTACAATGGAGATATGCGGCGTGGATGGAGTCAGGCAGAGTTGTGCCATTGAAAGTTAGGACAATGTGTTTTGTTTTGATTTCAGCATTGTTTCTCCGGATGGTTATTCGTCGGGCTGCTATTACTCTTTGTTCGGATAGTTCTTCTTCCTTTTCCGCATCGGTACTCTGTAGGAGTTCATATTCAGATAGGACGCCCTTTGAGTGGTTCAGGGTGCGGTGCGGGGTTACCTGCACACTCATTTCTCCAAGATTGTGTAATGACATCAGTTTGATGCTTTGTTCTTTTGTGTTTACTTCTACAAGGAGATTTCCGGTTCGCTGCTTTTTTGCTTTGTAGTCTTTGCCTACACAGCTTTTTAGGGTGTTGGCGATGATACATGCAGACAGGTTGGCTACCGGTTCATCAGTGTTTCAGTGAACCATAAAAAACTTTGCAAACGTTGCTGGCATCTGTGGATTAAACTTCTTCACATCGGTGCGACACCTTTTTGGGGGCCGATCAGATTTTTTTGCAGATTTATCCATACGGCATGTATAAACTAAGGGTTCCTGATACTTTGTCGCCTCTGATTCACCCTTATACACAGAGGAAGGTCCCGGAACTCCCCGCCTGGTAGACAGACGAGGAGCCCGTCGGCCGAGGATTGACCACTTCCTCGACCGCCACCGTTCATGGTTTCTTCCCTCCACCTCTCAACCTATCGCCACGGTACGGATGACAGCTTCGGTATGTGGGCTAAGGGTCCGTGGTGGCGCCAAGCACCAACACCTCGTTACACAAGGTGCTCCTGCGGGTCAACGGTGTTAATGTCAGCTTTCAATTGGCGGCAGTCCTCAATATCTCCAATATTACGGAATAATTTGAAATCATCCGTGGAGAGCAAAATTCTCGAGTTCTTGACATGTAACGGCAAATCATTATTAAACACTAAAAACAACAGCGGTCATAAGTTGGAGCCTTGAGGCACTCCCGAAGATGATAGACATTCGTTGGACTTAAGCGTAGAAAGTTGGACTAGTTGGTTGCTAGTACTATTGTGAGACATTCCAACGGCTAAAGAGACAGGGACAAAGGAAGACGAGACAGGACTAACACCAAAGTTCAACCGAGATTTATTTCACAAACAGCTATAATATACAAAAGGGGCGCAAAGAAAAGTGATCCGTGACAAGATAAACCCATAATCCAAAAAAAGCAGAAGGCGCCTGTGCCATGCCACTCATGCGCACCTTCCAGTTATCGGAAACATGAGTGGCATGGCACAGGCGCCTTCTGCTTTTTTTGGATTATGGGTTTATCTTGTCACGGATCACTTTTCTTTGCGCCCCCTTTTGTATATAATAGCTGTTTCTGAACTAAACCTCAGTTGAAGTTCGGCGATCGTCCTGTCTGGTCTTCCTTTGTCTCTGTCTTTTTAGCCACTGGAATGTCTCACAATAGTAGTAGTAGTAGTAGTAGTAGTAAAAGACTTTTATTCGACCAAAATTTATAGGCCGAGCATTTCGACCGCCTGGGCGACCAGAAGCCGCTGTTCTTCTTCCCCTTCAGCGCCAAGCCAGTCGAGCCAGGTGGTGATGGATAGAGAGGGTGGGGGGAAGGAACCCTACTGCTGAGCAGCCGGGCAATAGAGGAGGCAATGGGCCAGGTCCGCATAGATACAGGGGCAGTTGGGACAGGAAGGGTCCGATCGATAGCGATAGAGGAAGAGGCGGGACGGGGTGATAACTGCATTCATCTGAATGTGCCGAAGAAGACGAGACTCCGGCACCGTGAGTGATGGATGAGGGGGAGGGTAAAGGCGTTTGTCGAGGCGGAGCTCAAGGTAGACCTCTTTTATGGTGCGGCGAAGGGTGAGTCTCCCACCGTCCTCCGAGGGCTTAGGCCAGGGGATCAACGGTGCCCGGAAAAGTGTGTCGCGGGCGAGCTGATGGGCCAGCTCATTGCCGTCAATCCCTGAATGCCCAGGGACCCAGCGGAGGAAAACGATGGAAGGCTGCACTGCGGAGACCGCTCGTTCGACCTCCTGTTGGAGAGAAGGGGTCAGGGTGCGTTTCTGTATGTGGTGTATAGCGGCTTGTGAGTCTGAATAGACTGTGTACTCTTGGAGAGAGGGAAGGAGGGCAAATGACTGGAAGGCATGCGCAATGGCGAGAACCTCGAGGGACAATGCGTCTGGAGGGTGTAGATACGGCCCGCTGGTGTGGGTTTCAGGAGCAGGGAGGTGTGGATGGTACAGGGCGTAGCCGCAGGAACCTCGAGGAGCCACGAAAGAGGCATCCGTGTAAGCTACACCCTGGGTATCAAAGAGAGGGGAATGGTGCTGCGCGGCCGCATGACGACGTCCGGCGTGCAGGACGGGGGACATGTTGGTCGGGAGGGGAAGGATACGAAGATTGGGGGCGGGGGTGGGAATAACAGAGGTAAACGGGGAGATTGGAATGGGCGAGATACCCGCTTGAGTCAATAACCACTGACCCTGACGGGTAAGGGAAAGCCGGGCAAGCTGCGAGTCACGATGGAGACTGAGAAGTGAACGAAGAGGATGGAAGAGGCCTGTGGCAAAGAGCTTAGTGGTAGAGGTAGTGATAGGGAGGTTGAGAGCTGCCTTGTAGAGGCCCACAAGGGCAGTCTCGAGAGCGTTAAGTTGAGTCTGAGTGAAGGAAGCGTAGGGTGCAAAGTACAAGACCTTGTTGAGGGCCAGCGCGTGGGCAACTCGGCACGCGTGAGCCTCGTGGAGACCTGAGCGTCGAGTGACCACGCGCCGCAGGAGGTGAGTTACAGAGTGGCAGGTGGTGACAGCGCGGTGGAGGGCTTGCACATTCTTAGTCGCATGCAAAGGGAAGCCAAGAACTTTGCACTGTGTGACGACAGGAATGGGAGAGCCAGAAAGGTGGAGAGAGACGAAGTGGTTGTGTGAGCGCTGGTAGGAGGAATGGTTGAGAAGGAGAAGCTCGGATTTCTCAGGAGCAGGAGAGAGGCCAGCGGTGGTGAGAAAGGAGTCGATGAGATCTAGGCCACGTTGCAGGGTGTCCTGTACGTGACCGGGAGAGCCAGATGAACACCAGAGTGTGATGTCATCGGCGTAAAATATATGATGCAGGTCGGGAATTTCAGCTAGCTGGGAGGCGAGAGGGGCCATAGCGAGATTGAAAAGGGTAGGAGAGAGAACAGCACCTTGAGGAGTGCCACGGGTGAGGTGGTGTGGGTTAGACAAGTGGATATCTACTCGAAAGCGAGCCACACGTTTAGAGAGGAATGAGCGGATATAGGAGTACATGCGGGAGCCACAATCCAAAGAGGCGAGTTGAGAAAGGATGTGTATTCGTTGGACACACGGAAAATCGCACCATGTTACGGCGGCTGCCAAGGTAGCTTTTGAGCCACCTGCAGTATATGGGGCAAAGTCCGTATCTTTCCATCTTCATCAGAAGTACCTCATGGGAAACAATATCGAAAGCTTTAGTCATGTCAAAGTAGACGGCATCTACCTGACCACTATTAAATACATGTGGCCCAGTATAATCAAGAAAGCTGCATAAATTCGTTTCCACAGAGCGACCTTTCAAAAAACCGTGCTGCAGAATTGAGATCTTCTGTTTGAGGTATGAGCGCATGCGTTCGTACATAATCATTGCAAAAACTTTCGCAAAAGAATAGATTAGTGACACAGGTCGAAAGTTGTTTACATCACAAGGATCGCCAGACTTGAATACAGGAACAACTACTGACAACTTCCAATGACAAGGAAAAACACCAGTTCGCAACGATAAGTTGAACAAATGCGCCAAAACAGGGCCAAAAATGTCACCGCATCCTTTGATTATGAAGCTGAAAATCTCATCAATTCCTGTTGAAAGTTTTGCCTTAAGTTTCTGAATGGCCGAAAGAACCTCATGCTCGGTGACAATATCATAAGCTAAACAGTCAGCGCTGTCTTCAAGAGTGATAACAGCAGTTGTGTTATCATGGCGAACAAAACAAGCGCTGAAGTGATCAGCAAAAGCTTGGCACACATCTTGATGTTTAAAACAGATGCCATCGCGCGTCTTTATCACAGCAGCACTAAACTTATCATTTCTTTGCTTGCGCGTGAAATCCCAAAAACTGCTTGGTTCCTTTTTAAAGTTCTGTTCAAGAAGTTTGTGGTACTCGGCTTCATCACGTGCAATCATTTAAGAATTTTTCTGCACAATGAATATCTTTGGTACCAATATTCACTTTCTGAGTTCACGTAGAGTTTGTGATACTTGTTTTTTCTTCAAGTAAACTCTCTAATCTTGCGACAACCAGCAAGGAAATCTACACTTCTTCGATTTACGGCGAGGTATACATTTTTTGCGGCGATGGCGTAGAGGTAGAGCATCCGCCTCGCGTGCAAGAGGACCGGGGTTCGAATCCCGGTGCCACGCAATTCTCCACCGGATTAAAAAAAAAAGAGAGAAACTCCGCGTGTCGATGGAATTGCATAACCAGGCTTGGAGTGCGGCCTGATTTCGGTGACCAGAACCGACAACGCACTTCCTCACCAGAACAGGATTTGGCCACCCTGGTGTAGTACTTGGCCACAACCTTCTATGAACAAACCAATTAACCCTCGGCCCTCAGTCCCCAGCGGCTGCGGAGCAACTGACCAAGGCGGCGGTCAGATCTGTGACGCAGCGGAGGGTGCTAAGAATCTCTGGCTCCGGACAGGCCGCCATTGGAAACTGAACCTGGCAACGTTTAACGCAAGAACCTTATCAAGTGAGGCTAGCTTAGCAGTGCTATTGGAGGAATTAGCCGGTATTAAATGGGATGTCATAGGGCTTAGTGAGGTTAGGAGGACAGATGAGGCGTATACAGTATTAAAGGGCGGGCATGTACTGTGCTATCGTGGATTAGTAGATAGGCGAGAACTAGGTGTGGGATTCCTCATTAATCAGGATATAGCTGGCAACATCGAGGAGTTTTACAGTATTAACGAGGGAGTGGCAGCTATCGTAATTAGGCTTAATAAGAGGTACAAGCTGAAGGTGGTGCAGGCCTACGCGCCTACATCAAGCCATGATGACCAGATAGTTGAAAGCTTCTATGAGGATGTGGAATCGGCAATGACCAAAGTAAAATCACAGTACACTGTACTGATGGGCGACTTTAATGCAAAGATAGGTAAAAAGCAGGCTGGAGACAAGGCGGTAGGCGACTATGGCATAGGTTCTAGGAACAGTAGGGGAGAGTTATTAGTAGAGTTCGCAGAAAGAAATAATTTACGGATTATGAATACCTTCTTCAGCAAACGAGCAAACAGGAAGTGGACTTGGAAGAGCCCCAATGGTGAGACTAAAAATGAAATAGATTTCATATTGTGCGCACACCCTGGCATCGTAGAGGATGTGGAGGTCCTCGGTAAGGTCCGTTGTAGCGACCACAGAATGGTAAGGTCTCGTGTTAGCTTAGAT
This sequence comes from Amblyomma mixtum, assembly GCF_055824585.1. Taxonomy (NCBI): domain Eukaryota; kingdom Metazoa; phylum Arthropoda; class Arachnida; order Ixodida; family Ixodidae; genus Amblyomma; species Amblyomma mixtum. Next base: position 64,525,150 of record NC_143021.1, on the reverse strand, counting down.
TTGAAGAGGGAACGGAGGAAACTGATGAAGCGAAAGGCTATTAACGAGTTAGCATTAAGATTGAAGGTAGAGGAATTCAGAATGACGCTGCAAAACAGATTTTCCGCTTTAACTGATGAAGACGACCGCAGTGTTGAAACAATGAATGATAATCTTACAGCTATCGTTACAGAGTGCGCCGCAGAAGTAGGTGGTAGGATGGTTCGACAGGATACCAGCAAGCTATCTCAGGAGACCAAAGATCTGATTAAGAAACGCCAAAGCATGAGGACGTCTAACTCCACAGACAGGATAGAACTAGCAGAGCTATCGAAGTTAATAAATAAGCGCAAGGTAGCCGACATAAGAAAGTTTAACATGGAGAAAATTGAGCATGCTCTAAGAAACGGCGGTAGCCTAAAATCAGTGAGGAGAAAACTGGGCATAGGTAATAACCAGATGTATGCGCTAAAAGACAAACAGGGCAATGTCATCAGCAATATGGATAAGATAGTTGAATTAGCCGAAGAGTTCTACACAAATCTATACAGTAGCGAATGTAATCATCAAGTTACTGAGGGTGGCAGTCAAGCACAGCAATGGGACATCCTGCCAGTAACGAAGGAGGAAGTAAAGAAAGCCTTAGGAGCAATGCAAAGAGGGAAAGCAGCTGGTGAGGATCAGGTAACAGCAGATTTGTTGAAGGACGGAGGAGAGATTGTGCTACAAAAACTAGCCACCCTCAATACGCAATGCCTTGTGACCTCGAGAGTACCAGAAGCTTGGAAGAACGCTAACATTATCTTAATTCATAAGAAAGGAGATGTGAAGGACTTGAAGAATTACAGACCAATCAGCTTATTGTCCGTTGCCTACAAGGTATTTACTAAGGTAATCGCTAATAGAGTCAGGACAACCTTGGACTTTAGTCAACCAAATGATCAGGCAGGCTTTCGTAAAGGATACTCGACAATAGACCACATTCACACTATCAATCAGGTGATAGAGAAATGCGCAGAATATAACCAACCCTTATATATAGCCTTCATTGATTACGAGAAAGCATTTGACTCGGTGGAAACCTCAGCTGTCATGCAGGCATTGCGGAATCAGGGTGTAGAAGAGTGTTATGTGAAAATATTGGAAGATATTTATAAGGACTGCACAGCTACTATAGTTCTCCATAAAGTCAGCAATAAAATTCCAATACGGAAAGGGGTCAGGCAGGGATACACGATCTCGCCAATGCTCTTCACTGCCTGCTTACAGGAGGTATTCCGGGGACTGGAATGGGAACAGTTGGGGATAAGAGTTAATGGAGAATACCTGAGTAATTTGCGATTCGCTGATGACATTGCCTTGCTAAGCCACTCAGGACAAGAACTGCAAAGCATGATCAATCAGTTAGACAGGCAGAGCAGAACGGTGGGGCTAAGAATTAACATGCAGAAAACCAAAGTAATGTTCAACAGCCTAGCAAGGGAACAGCAGTTCGCAATTGGTAGCGAGGTGCTGGAAGTAGTAAGAGAATATGTCTACTTAGGGCAGGTAGTGACCGCAGATCCGGATCATGAGAGGGAAATAACTAGAAGAATACGAATGGGGTGGAGCGCATATGGTAGGTTCTCTCAGATCATGAATGGTAGCTTACCAATATCCCTGAAGAGAAAAGTATACAACAGCTGTATCCTACCGGTACTCACCTATGGGGCAGAAACGTGGAGGCTAACAAAGAGGGTTCAGCTTAAGTTAAGAACAACGCAGCGAGCTATGGAAAGGAAAATGATAGGTGTAACGTTAAGAGATCGGAAGAGGGCGGAGTGGGTGAGGGAACAAACGCGGGTTAATGACATCTTAGTTGAAATCAAGAGGAAGAAATGGGCTTGGGCAGGGCATGTAATGCGAAGGCAAGATAACCGCTGGTCCTTAAGGGTAACGGAGTGGATTCCAAGAGAAAGCAAACGTAGCAGGGGACGGCAGAAAGTTAGGTGGGCGGATGAGATTAAGAAGTTTGCAGGGATACAGTGGCGGCAACAGACAAAGGACAGGGTTAATTGGAGAGACATGGGAGAGGCCTTTGCCCTGCAGTGGGTGTAGTCAGGCTGATGATGATGATACATTTTTTCATTATACCTTGTACCATTGATGTAAGTAGCTCAACGCCTGTGTTTACATCCTCAATTTCAAGCAATTCTGACCAATTGTAGGCCAGAAGATCATTGTACCGCCTAAGGTAATTGCTATACGCGTATTAAAACTTTTTCTGGCACCATCTCACGCACTGCACGAAACGACAAGAAGAACGACAAGGTAAATGGGCAATGATATTTGTCTACCAGAACAAGAGGATCGCGCATCGCTTGCACGCCAAAAAGAGGTACATTAGATAGAATTAGGTCTAAAATGTTTCCAGCACAGTACTTCATTGTATTAAATTGATATAAATCATGAAAATTACTATAATCAATTAAACATTCGGCTTTTTCTCGAGTTGCTGTGCAGTCACTAGTGACGAAACCAGTGGACCAATCGACCTTAGGTAGATTAAAGTCCCCGTAGATGTGAACCTGGTACTTCAAAAAATCAATTTTTTTCCAATATCCAAAAAATGATCGCTAAAAACGTTAGGAGCAGAATTTGGTGGAAGGTAGTAACAGCCGACTAGATAGTGCGATTTGTCACACGCTGGAATTTCCAACCACACACATTCTTCGTATATCTCTAGGTCTGGTCTCCTAAATGCATTTAGCACAGAGCGGCAGGCTATCAGAACTCGCCCCCGTATTTAATCTTGTGAGAATACACCCTATCGGCCCTGAAAACAGTGTACTCATCTCAGAAATAAGACGCACTTGAACATGTTGAGTTTAGCCACGTTTCCGTCAGGCACATTATGTCATACTCACATTCGTATACATTAGCGAAGAGAGCTTCCCTCTTAGTTCGCAGCCGTCTCGTGTTTTGGTAATACAGCTTAATTTCCTGAGCCATTTTCGGATGTAGTTAGAGCACCATTAGGGTCATCAAAGCGCCGTGAGGACCACAGCTTTCCGTAAAGAGGGCGAACTACGCAACCATCAGGCCACACTTCCGGTTTGCTCACAAGTTCAACCTTGTCACCTACTGTGTCCGCCAAATGTTCCTGTATGTCCAACGCCTTTGTTGTCGGGTCCAGGCGAGAAACAAATAAGGTTTTCTTCGCTGGTAGTTTGGGCGCTACTTTAAGCATGGACTGCTTAGCTGTGCCAAACGTTGCTCGAGGCCGAGGTGGTTGGCTCACCGCTTTCGACGGGCGTGGCAGATGAGTACTCTGGTCCTCAGCAGGAGGCTTCGATGGAGGAGCCGACATTCCAGCAGGCAGATTTGCGGCCACGGCTGAAGCGTAGCTGCGAGATTCCGAGCAGTCAAAATGCGAGCACTCACTCTGGCTGACGTACGAACAGACGCACTCAGGCCATTCAAAGCTTCACGCAGGAGCGCGTTTTCCGCCCGGAGCTGTCGCACCTCATCAGTTAACGCATCCATTCGACTAGCCATTTTTTGTAGCATTAAAACAACACTCGTGGAAGCACTGACGGAATCTGAGTCTTGAAAATCCAGGGAAGAGCGCTGCACTTCGGGGGGCGTTTCCGTGTCGCCGGATCAGCCGATAAGCTCTGTCGCCGAAGGATCACGCCGCTTCACGCAGTGAACACCGGATTCCATGAGGGTGTTGTATTCCTCGGCCTGTATGTTGATGCATTTGCAGTGAAAACGCTGACTGCAAAACGCGCACTGCAAAAACTGCTGCATACCACGAATGGGCTGGGAGCAGCGCGCACATGCGTCCGCATCGGGCGCCATGTTGATGACGGTTTCGTCACCCACAGGGTGGCTTCGTGACCGACTACGATCCCTTCTTTGTTATAATTCTAAAAGTGCCATTCGGGCCCTTTGTAGAATCTTGGGAAGAGCTTGTAAGGGATAGGTAGTGCGTGCGGGGTAATTAGTACTGCTAATTCTTTCTCAGCAGTCCCCTCCCCCCCCCCCCCCGGCGGGAGCGACGGGCCGTGCGGGTGTCCATCGCCCTTTGGGGCTGACTCGCTCCGGCTATCCGGGGAGCCCTCAGAGCCGCCGCACGCCGATCGCCTTTCGTCTTAACGGACACCAGCCGCGACACTAACTCGCGACGAACGTCTGGTTCGGAAGGTCTGCAGAGCTTCTGAATATTAAGCACTGCCGGACGGAACGGTGTCAAGCCGCTGTTCACGAGGGGGCAATAAAAATGACGAATAGACGGTGACAACACGGCTAGCCGAGGAAGCGAAGGCCTGCGTTGAGTGTCGCGACTGACCGATCTCGATGAGGCGCCGACTAAACAGCCTTGGGAAAGTTAAGTCGCCTAGGAACGCGGGTCCCAGCTCGCAGTGGCAGTTAAGGCCCGTTCACACTTGCCCAAAAATTCGGCGAGCGAAGCGTATTCGCTCGCTGCAAAAACAAGGACCTGTTCTCAATACACCGCAGCGCAGCAAAAGACGAGGACACAAGAGACGAGAGACGAACACCACGAGCGCTAACTTCCAACAAATTTTATTCTCCTGAAGCATCACATTTATACGCCAGAAAACGGTAATCACATGTGCGAACAGTATCAATTCCTCAGAAAAACAAGCTCTTTATCTGAGAGGAGAATGGAAGGTGTGCTTACACACGAGCATCCTGACCTATTTATCTTTTCAGCTTCAATGATTTCGCGCGTTACTCTTTCTCTGCTTTTTCCTATACGACACTTTTATCAAAGAAAGGCTTACAGGGTTTTGACTTGCATGCGAGAATGTGGTCAACCAGCGATCCGCCTTGCCCGTTTCTGACGTTGCGAGCGTGTTCCATTAGGCGCTCGTTCAGACATCTCCCCGTCTGGCCGATATAGTGTTTCCCGCATGACAAGGGAATTTTATACACAACACCTTCATCACACGTGACGTAGGGCTTCTGGTGCCTAGTTGTGCATCCGCGCGCTTTGTTGGTGTTTGTTTTCCCAGTTTGCACAACGTTGCAAGTTTTTTCGGCGCCGAGAACACGACGGTTGCATTCGCTCTTGACCAATTCTTTTCAACTTGTGGGAAATCTTGTGAAGATAAGGTAATACAACAAGGTTTTTTCGTTCACGAGGAACCGGGTTTGGGTGACATTGATTTTCTGGTTTCATTTTCTTAACAAGTTTTTCGGCCACAGAAACTTGAACATGGGAGGGGTACCCGGCATTAGTCAGCCTCTTGGACTGCTCTTGAAAACTATCGGTCATCATGTGCGGACAAGATTGATACTGTTCGCACATGTGATTACCGTTTTCTGGCGCATAAATGTGATGCTTCAGGAGAATAAAATTTGTTGGAAGTTAGCGCTCGTGGTGTTCCTCTCTCGTCTGTTGTGTCCTCGTCTTTTGCTGCACTACAGTGTATTGGAACTATGTACCAACAAGCCCAAAAAGCCACGCTACTGAACCTGTTCTCACTTGTTCACGCGCGGGCGAGGCGGATCCGCCGCGCCGCTGCTGTTTCTCGCTTTTCCGCATGGCGTCGCTGGTAGCGGCATGCACAGATATAGTGAGAAAAGAGCATAAATTTGCGCTGTCTACGTGCCATAAGCGTATGCATGCTTACGTACGTTAAACGCAGGCACATTCTCACTTTTAGTTCAGCCTATGCTAGCACAGACGCGAAAATAAACTGAGCTGTAGTGGCGCCATCTGGCTGTCAGGACGGGAACCATTACTGTCAGCAAACTGACTCTGCTGTTAAGCCTAGAAGCGGCGGACTCGTCACTCTGAATAAAAAAAAACGAAGCAAATTTATCACTTATACGTTTTCTTGGAGGCGAGATGAGAGGAAGCGGAAGACCTGTGCCGCATTTCTGGCCAGTGAACGCACTGAAAAAGGCAGCAACCACGAGAATTCAATCCGAAGCAGGGGGTCCGGCTTCGAAGGGCGCCGCCATGGTTGTCGCCACGCGGCGGAAATGGGTCCAGCCCTATCGCCCTCGCCGCGACGCTTTCCGCGTCGCTCGGCGTCAAAAGCGGCCAAATCCACTTCGCTCGCCGGATTTTTGGGCAAGTGTGAACGGGCCTTTACAGCGGTAACTGCCCGTTTAAGCCGGAGAATCCCTAATTCCGGGACGACGCCAAGCTCGGGAGTCATCGGTGAAACGGATCGCACGTGCTGGCACTACTGCGTGTTTGCATATGTTTTTACTTTTATTTTGAGAGGGAGAGAATGTTTTACCTCGCACGTGATAGACCGAATGTGCGTTTGAGTTTGTTTTTGCTTTTATTTTGAGATGGAAAGGGTGATTTACCTTACGGAAGCTGGAGGGCTGGCGATGCTCTTGATGAACAAATCATGTTAAGAGTGTAACAAGACTGGATGCTACCGAATGTGGGCCGGGCCTTTAAGTCTAAAACCGGGCCCCAGAGCCGGAAAAAGGGTTCTGGGCTAAGGTCAGATGCTCTGCATCTTCGGCTATGCTGAGTTGGGGCTTCCCCTAGTGTTAGGCAGTTCCACCTTTTCATTTTTTTTTTGTATTTTTGCTGTTTAATGTGTCGCTAGTGTCGAAACTTGTATGTAATGGAAATTTCTGTACATAAACTTCAAGTATTCTCTTTATCCCAGCACCGTAACTCGTCGTAAGACCGTCTCCGACGGGGCACCCCTGGTGCGAAGAGAAACCTTCAGTCTTCCAGTGCACAAACCGTCTCCGACGGGGCACCCCTGGTGCAAGGAAGATATAGAGAAACTGTGAATTTACTGCTTCTGAGGAATTTAGGGGGCAATCTATCGCCCGACACTCCCACTCCACGGATGCAGCGTTTCTGCTCGCTAACCGCGGAGGTTTTTATGCTCGAGGGAGCAAAGAGAGGGATGACAAAGCGTGAACGCTCATATGCTACTTATTACATTTCCAATTAATACAAACAGCGGGCCAGCCAGCTACAGAATATGAACGAAGCATACCTCGGAAATAGAAGGCTACGTAAAAAGGACTTGCGGGCTTACCGGCTGAGGGTGACTTCGGAGGTATCGGCACCGACTATGGCGGCCGTGTCTTCCAGCGCGCTCCGCATTCTTGGAGCAAAGCCCTCCCCAAGCATTTTCTAGGGAAGCCGACGAGATGTCGCATTTCCAGCGCTCGCTTCGCTGCCTGGAACCAGAAGTCCAGCGACTAGGTATGACGGATCTTCCGTGCGCCTGCCGCGGAAGGGGACGAGAGCGTGCAGCTGCAACCACTCACGGCGCTCGCCGGATCCCGGAGAGGCTCTAACCGGCTCCACGGAGTTCCGCTTTCCCCACGAGGAAGATTTCCCTCTCGCCCAGCCGGGGCTGTCCTGACGCACGATGTTGAAGACGGTAGGCCGCGTCGAAACGAAGGGAGAAAGAGGTTTTCCAGACTTTACACCCACGTGACAAGTGCCGAATGCAGAGCTACATCTCTATGCTCAGTGTTGGAAAGTGCAGGACGACAGTCTGAATTTTTTGTCAAGGGAAACAACGCTGCAGTTGCCACTAATCGGTGAAAATCAGAGTGTACCTGTGCCTTTAGACGACGGAAAGTAGCCGGCAAGAATCTTCTCAAACAGCAATGACCAAAAAATTGGTTGGGTTATAAGTACAGTCAGGGACAATAGTCCCCGGACCACGTGTTTCTCGAAATGAAGCTTATAGCTCTACTATCAGACAGCGGCTGGAGACCGCACTTGTGACGATGAAAGAACAAAAATTTAACTTTCACCTCCACAAGTGTGGTTTCCAGCTGCCGACTAATAGGGGAGCATTCGGCTTCGTTAGAGGAACACGTGGTCCGGAGACTTTTGTCCCTGACTGTACATTGCAGCCACATTAAAGCCTACTGGCTGCCGCGCAAAGGAGGAGTATAATGCAAGTCATTACGAGTTTCTTTCACAGTAAGGAAATAGACGAGCTTTGTTTAATTTCATGAAGAGCAGAAATATGATTCCACCGGCTGTCAAAAAATTCACGGGGCACTTTGACTGTCTAAAGTGCGTAGAGGCGAAAGCGTTTTCGCACCCCTTTGCCTATGTGACACTGGTGACGTCACCACTGTATGACGTCACACATAATTTATGACGAAGTAATGAAAAATTACTAATTAATGACTAATTACTGATTAATTACTCAGCACTAATTGGCTATTATTTATGACGCTTAAGCTGCGCCTTTAGGAGTGGAACAAGACAGCGTGTTGTAGCGCTGCCAGGGAGTCCACGGAACGCCACCATCCGTTCGACGCGATGCCTTGCCCTCCTTTGAACGCAACGCTTTTTGAGGAAAGGAAATGGCGCTGTAATTCTCAGGCATCTCGGCGGACACCTTAACCACACCGTACACGAAGGGAGGAAGTGGAGTGAAAGAAAAAAGAGAAAGAGGGGCCGTAATGAAGAAATTGAAAATTGTATTTGAGGAAAAGAAATTACCCAGTAACGGTCTCACATATCTCGGTGGACACCCGTCAAAACGCGGACACATCTGTCGACACATCTGTCGACACGGCTGCCGACACGGATTGCTAACGACAGCATGAGGCATTAAAGGCTGTCGCCTTAAAATTGAATCCCTCGTTCAGTCCCCTGCTGGCATCGCCAAGGTCTTAGAGGGCATTGCGTGTGGCCTAGAGCGTCCATTTGCATCTGCTCTTCCTTCTCCAGCTATATTCGCATGCACCCCAAGTTATTTTATTGAGGTCTGTATGCCTGAGCTATCGCAAACTGTTCTGCACCTATCCCCAGCGGCTCCTGGCCCCGATAAGGTCACTTTATCTACGATTAAAATTTTTTTCAATGAATCATCTGAAGACCTAATGGCCCTAGTTTACCATTGCATTAAAGGCCCTTGGATACCACCCACATGAGTGGGCCCACGACGCAGCACTGTCAAAGCAGTGACCATGGCCATGACACAGCTGCAATGCATCCATATTCACGAGCGCCGCTTGTACATCTGCTGCTGCTGCTGCTTATCCCGGGCTAGCTACCGTGTCAACCCTACTGTCTAGATGGGCCCAAGATTTGCGTCTGGGAGAGCGATGCTGCAAAAGCCACTGTGCAGTTCGTCGAGCAACATGGGGCGACGTCACCTATCCGGCTGCTTGAAAAGGGCGTCATTCCTGCTGACGCAATGAGCCACGCCACTGCTGCTATGCATCCGAACTCAGGAATGCCCCTTTTACACGTTAGTAATCTTGAACTTAAGTGTTATCGCGACAGTGATATTTGCCTCTTTGCAGTGTCGTGGTCACCTTGTGTAGTGGATTTCGAGAAGTATGTTCATCGTGCTCCTGCATCGTACCTTGGTTCTTGGCGGCGACTTGGACGTAAACGTAGGCCCTATGACTAAAGTGCACGAAGACAAACTTGACGCTGTAGTTTTAGCCGTTCAGCGTATTGAGGTGAACACAAGCATTCTTTAATGTATAAATCAAATCTTGAACCTCCACGTCACCCTCAACAATGACCTGGAACAGCTGACTAAAAGAGTTAATAAATTGGAATGCAAAATTGAAACACTACCCTCCAATCAACTAGTGTCAAGTGCTGATATCTCTATAAAAGTTCAGGACAAAGTGGAGGAACTGCGAAATCGCTCAAGGTGGTCGAACGTGTTGTTTTGCGGCATCAATGAGTGCGGTCCATGTGAGCCTTGGAAACATTCAGAGTGGGATATAAGAGAATTTTGGACAGAGCAACTTGGCATTACTGTCGTTTTCTTTGCCAGAGCTCATCGCCTAGGGCGTCTTTCGGCTGGCAAGAAACGTCCCATTAATGCCAAATTGTATAATTAGAAGGAAGTCGAATCTATCGTTATTCTTGGCTACAATTATTCAACACCAACTTTAGTATATCACGCGAGTACTCTTAGGCTGTTCGTGATAAGCGCCGTAAAGTGTGGCAGTTTTCCAAAACAACAAGGAAGGAGGAGGGCCGCATTCGACTGTATTTTAATAAACTTCATGTAAACAATGATGTTTACCTCTGGGACTCTGCTGGAAATCGGCTGTGAGTCTATCTGGGCCTTCTGCCGATTGACAAAGCTCATGGTACTCTCTAAAAAAAATGTGTACGAAGAGTGCATCTTCACGATTTATGCTATCTGAAGGCGCTCGGACTACCAATGCACTCTGCTAACACCCACGTGGAGGCCGTTAGTCTCTTTCACAAAACTTACTCTTTTTTACTTTTAAAACCTACTGTGTTCCCTCTGCTCGAAGACGCTGTACAGCAAAGTATGCAGCCCTCACCGCCTCCCCTCTCGAAGATGGCCCTCTCCCGAAAGCGGAGTGGCGGGGTTATTGTTAGGACAATAGTATAGAGCTAGGCTGGCTTTGCCCAGCCAGAATAGGTAGGCGTGAGTCATCTATGGACACACGCTCCCCACTGCATTGATCCTTTTCATCCGCGCTGGCGAAACTGACCGCGCCTCCTCGCTTCTTCAAGGGACCAGAAGCTCTTTCTTGGAAGAACACGTACAGAAATTTTCTGCCCATTTCCACCTGACATGGTCGGCAAGAATGGCGGACGAGGAGGCTTGGCGGATGCGCAGAACATTACTGGAAAAAGGTGCATTGGCCGCGATCGGCCACAACAACCATCACGCATGCAAACATGCTCTTGGCTGCTAACGATCAAAATAATCCCTAACATTCGATGCATGTGCTTCCATACTCATGATTGGATATCATTTTAAAAAAGAAGTAAGTCAGCAAACACAGACGGCATGATCAGTGTTGTGTTACTCCTCTGACCAATCGCAGCTCTGAACGAAATCAATATTTTAGCGCTTCACTCTAACAAACACACCAGAGGCATGAAAATTATTTCGCTTATGATTTCGGCTTATGGTTAACCTTTTATTAAAGCAGTAATAAAAGCTTTAAAAGGAACCGTTTTGCTTCATACCAAGCTTAAGGTCTATTATTTAGCGCTGTTCTTCATTTTCTAATTGGTGTACGATAAACACCAGGGCCCCTAATTCCCTCCGTGCAATTTCGAGTAACGTGCACTGCTTTTCGAATAACCCCAAGTTGTGGCAGATGTTCCTGAGCAAATAAAACGACATACTGTTACACAAAATCAGAACTACGCTGTCTCATGAGACTCAGAGACGAGGCAAATCGTACCTTCCACCCGCCAAGAATCCCCTCAACAGTGCGTTGATCGTTACAGTCGCTCGAGTCTTAACTGGAATATCAGCGATACCAGACGAATAACAAAAAGGGTTCAGGTTAACATGCATACAAGTTAATAAATCAAAATCAGATGAACGAGCGAGATTATTGAAGCAGTAATTTTATGTTAACTGAAGATGCGATCTAACGAAAATCCTGACCAAATTTCACTCCTATCTTTGCACCATTTTAACACAAAAAGGAGCCCTTCTCGCTGATAATTACATCATCTTCGCCACTAATACTAACAACGCTGAAAAACAAAAATGCAAGAAACTATGGAAGGAATAACTCTGCAGCTGAACTGCATTGTGAACGTGGACTGAACATTCCATATACATAGTGTTACGTCTCGCCTTCGTCCTGGGGAAGACAACGACATGACATCAGCGAAACGCCGACAAACCCCGAGACGCGCGTTGGGTGAGCGCCTGGATTGCCACGGAAGCCGCGTCCGTCTGCCTGGTTGAGCGAGCGTTTTCCCTGCACCGAGTGTGAACGCGCGTTCGTAATGCGCGGGAACGCCGCTCATGGACATTCCGGCGTCTGCGCTACGGTGATGGCATCGTTCCCCCCTCTCCCAGCGCGTGACGGCGGAGTGATCTCTCGGGAGTGAGTGAGTGCGTGTGTGTCTGTGATTGGTGCCAGTGAGAACTTCCTTTCCCTGCAGGCCCGGCCCCCATCTAGGGACCCTAGGGAAGGGAACTCTTAAAAACCCCGGCAGCGGCACGGCCGAGGAGCTTTTTGTCATCGAATGATCTCCTGATGAGCTGTCGTGATGCAGCGTTCCTGCAGCTCACTTGTAACTATGTAAATTCCTCTATAAAGTCCTCTTTCATTGTCTTTTTCCAGCAGCCTCGTCTCAGACATCCCTCAATTCTCTCTCCGGCACATGACCATGCTACCTCGTCTGTAACAAACTGGCTGGCAGCGGTGGGACGCGAAACATCGGACGCCAGCGGAGAGTTGCGGACAACGGGACGCTGAGCAGCAGAACGGCGAGTCGGGGGCAGTGCAACGAGCCCTGTGTGTTGACTGGTTGCCTGCAGCGGACCGACTGCGCTGGATTCTTGGCTGCGAGGTTTGGTGAGTGCGGGACTTTCTTCTGCTGAGTTTTGCCAGGCTTTTGTTAGTGTCAGGAACAGAGCTGGTAATTGGGTTGTCGTTGCTGCTGGGTTAGTGGCAGCAAGACAATAGCGGGCAGTACAGAAGGTAGCACTCGGAGCCGCCATGGATTTGAAGACGCTGCGCAAACCAAAGTTACTGGAGCTTGCGAAAGAATTGGGTCTGGAGGTATCAGACAAACTCAGAAAACCAGAACTGCTGAAGGCTATTCTTGCGTTAGAGGCTGAAGATGACGAGCTTGCGGAATGCCTCGAGACTATTGAGGAGAGGGAATTGGCAAAAAGAGAACAAGAGGAACTTGAACGTAAAGAAAAACAAGAGAAAGAGGAACTTGAACGTAAAGAAAAACAAGAGAAAGAGGAACGCGAGCGTCAATACGCTTTGGAAATGAAGCGTCTCGACATAGAGATGGAACGCGCTCGTAGGTCAAGTCAGGCACACGGTGCAGGAGAGCGGGTATCTACAAAATGACTGACTTAATGCGGTCGTTTCAGACTGGAGACGACATTGGTTTCTTCCTTGTTCACTTCGAGCGAACGTGCGAGCAGCAGGGGTTTTCTCGGGAAATGTGGCCACGGCGTTTGCTCAATTTGTTGCCCGATGAGGCGGCCGACGTAATCGCTCGCCTGAAGAAAGAGGAGGTGGAGGATTATGATCTTGTGAAATCGAGTCTGCTTAAAAAGTACAGGCTGTCAGCAGAAGCGTTCCGTCTTAAGTTTCGCGAAACTGAGAAAGACAAAAACGAGTCATATCCGGATTTCGCCTACAAGCTTATGTCAAACATGCAGGAATGGCTTAAAGAAGAGAAAGCGTTTGGCAATCACGAGAAAGTTCTGCAGTGTTTAGGGCTGGAACAATTTTATAGACGATTACCAGAAAACGTGCGGTACTGGGTCTTGGACAGGCCAGACGTTAGTACCGCGGCGAGAGCCGCTGAGCTAGCAGAGGAGTTTGTGACTCGTCGGGCTCGCGGAGCCAGGGACGGTCAAAGGGTTGAATTCGGCTCGAAGTTTGAGAGACCGAAGTTCACGCCCATCAGACCAAAGGAGGGCAAACGTGGTGCGGATGCGAGTAAAAATGATCCGACCGAGCGCACAGAGACGGCGGCAGCCGACAACGATCGCAGGAAGAGGTTCGAGGCAAGGCAAACGCGCGTGTGTTATACTTGCCAGAAGCCGGGACACTTTTCGGCGCAATGTCCCGAAGCGAAAACTAAGCTCGTATTTTGGTCAGTATGCAGTAATGACGAGAACATGAAGCTTCTGGAGCCGTACATGCGATTCCTCGTCGTGAACAGGAAAGAGTGCCGAGTGCTTCGTGATTCCACGGCGACGATGGATGTGGTTCACCCCTCTTTCGTAGAACCCGATATGTTCACGGGCGAGTGCGCATGGATCAAGCAAGCCGTGGAAGCACATAGCGTGTGTCTGCCCGTAGCAAAAGTGCGTATTGAAGGACCTTTCGGCGCACTTGAGACAGAGGCCGCGGTGTCATATATGCTCCCCCCTCAGTATCCGTACCTATTTTCAAACAGATCCGATCATCTCCTGCGCGAAAAGGGACTCGTGTTTGGTGAGGGTAGCGTTCAGGCCTTGACCAGATCGAGAGCTCGGGAGCTTGCTGCAAAGGCGGTAGTTGCGGAGGCGACGTTGCCGAACAGGGAGAAAGGGTCGGAGGTAAAGCCCACTGAGGTTCAGAGCATATCCGCACAGGGCAGAAGGGAGCCTGAATAATTGAAGGCATCGGATAAGCTAGAGAGAATCCCGGACGCGGGAACACAAGAGGAGCTATCGGCAGACCTGCTCATCGCGCCGACGTCAGATGGACTTGATAGGTTGTTAAAAGTCCGCAGTTCTGATCTGATAGCCGAGCAAATAAATGACCGCAGCCTAGAGAATATCCGCTGCAATGTAAGAGAAGGGATCGCACAGAAAAAGGGACGCTTTGTAGAAAGAAGAGGTGTCCTGTACCGGAGGTATCTAGACCGTAGGGGAGTAGAGTTCGATCAGCTGGTCGTTCCTCAGTGCTACTGTCAGAATCTGTTGCGCCTGTCGCATGGAGGTTCGTGGTCCGGGCACCTTTGAGTTAAAAAGACTAAGAACCGTCTGCTGCCAGAATACTATTGGCCGGGGTGTTTTCGTGACGCAGAGCAGTTCGTAAAGACTTGTGACACCTGTCAGCGTGTGGGAAAACCGGGGGACAAGGCGCGAGCGCCGTTGAAGTTGGTGCCTATCATTACGGAGCCCTTTAGACGGCTCGTTATTGACATAGTGGGACCCCTGCCGGTAACAACCTCAGGGCACAAACACATTTTGACTGTGATCTGCCCAACGACCAAGTTCCCCGAGGCAGTCCCGCTTAAAGAACTCAGCTCGGTTGAGGTTGTTAATGCGCTACTGTCCATATTCGCACGGGTCGGTTTTCCTGCGGAAATTCAGTCAGATCAGGGCACGGTGTTTACAAGCGCTGTGACCACGGCCTTTCTGGAAAGGTGTGGGATAAAGCTTTTACATAGCTCCGTGTACCATCCTCAGTCGAACTCCGTTGAAAAGCTCCACTCCGTCATGAAGCGTGTGTTGAGAGCATTGTGTTTTGAGAGTAAAACAGACTGGGAGCTGTGCCTGCCTGCAGCGATGTTTGCATTAAGAACCGCGCCCCATGAGGCTACCGGCTTTTCGCCAGCGGAGCTTGTGTACGGTCGCACTTTGCGATCTCCGCTCAGCATGCTTCGAGAATCGTGGGAAGGACGGGGTTATGACCCAGTCGTGGTGGAGTACGTGCTTGGGTTACTCGAACGGTTAAAAAGGGCACAGGAGTTGTCCGGTGAAGCAATGTCCAAAGCGCAGCAGAGGGCCAAAATTTATTATGATCGGACCGCTAGGGCCCGTCGTGTTGAGGTTGGCGATATGAGGTATTGGTTTTACGCACATCGCTGAAAAACAAGCTCGATGTGCAGTGGGAGGGTCCGGCACAGATTGTGGAAAAATTATCAGAAGTTAATTACGTGGTGAGGCTACCAGGAAAGCGTAAAGTCCAGCAGGTTTATCACTGTAATCTGCTCAAACCATATAGACAAAGGGAAGCAGTGGTGTGTATGATGGTAAACGCTCCCGAAGAGCTTCCGGTCGAGCTCCCGGGATTGGGTTCAGTGACGAACAGGGAAGGCACTGAACAAGTAATTAGTGACTTGATATCGAAAGCACCGATGTCGCCTGAGCAGAAAGCCGAGTTGCACGAGCTCCTGCGAGAGTTTCGAGGTCTGTTCTCTGATAGGCCTGGTAGGACTTCCGTGCTTACTGATGACATTGAACTTACCTCGGCAGAGCCAGTACGTTCCAAGGCGTACCGGGTGCCGCCGCGCCAGCGCGAGATTATGGAAGCTGAGGTAAAGAAAATGCTGGAGCTGGATGTTATTGAGGCTTGTGAGAGAGATTATACCTCCCCTTTGATTTTAGTCGAGGTACCGGGCAAGGACCCTCGCCCTTGCGTCGATTACCGCAAGCTTAATTCCATCACTAAGAATCAAATTTATCCGATCCCAAACATCGAGAAGCGCATCGAGAAGGTTAGTAACGCTCAGTTTATCTCCATACTAGATCTCGTCAGGGGTTACTGGCAGGTTCCCCTTACAGAGCAGGCTAGTAGATACGCGGCGTTCATTTCACCTATGGGAACATTCCGTCCTAAAGTTTTGAGTTTCGGTTTGAAGAATGCGCCGTACTGCTTTTCTAGCCTCATGGACAAAGTCTTGCGAGGGCAGGAAATGTTCGCTTTGCCGTATTTAGACGACGTAGCCATATTCTCCGCATCCTGGCCTGAGCATAAGGCCCACTTGCGTGCGGTTCTAACCCGCCTGCGCGACGCGAGCTTGACGGTCAAGGCTCCAAAGTGCCAGTTGGCACAGGCCGAGGTTGTCTACCTGGGCCACGTGATTGGTCAGGGCCGTCGCCGCCCTTCTGAAATAAAGGTTGCCGCGATACGAGAGTTCCCGCAGCCGCGCACGAAGACTGATATCAGGTCTTTCTTGGGTGTCGCCGGCTACTATCAGAGGTACATTCCCAGGTATTCTGATATCGCGAGTCCCCTGACGGATGCTCTCAGAAAAACAGAGCCACAAACAGTCGTCTGGGACGAAAAGAAAGAAAAGGCCTTTAGCACCCTAAAGAGCGCTCTAACAAGTCAGCCCGTGCTACGATCCCCTGACTACACTAAATGTTTCGTGGTTCAGTGCGATGCTAGCGAACGCGGTATGGGCGTTGTTTTGTGCCAAAATAAAAATGGAGAAGAGGAGCACCCTGTCCTGTATGCTAGTCGTAAACTGACCAGTCGTGAGCAGGCGTACAGCGCCACCGAGAAAGAGTGCGCGTGTCTCGTATGGGCCGTTCAGAAATTGTCGTGCTACCTTGCCGCCTCGAGGTTTATCACAGAGACGGATCATTGCCCTCTCCAGTGGCTGCAAGCAGCCTCTTCCAAAAATGGCCGCCTCCTGCGCTGCAGCCTCGCATTGCAACAATATTCTTTTGAGGTGCGCTACAAAAAGGGTAGTCTCAACGGTAACGCCGATGGCTTAAGTCGAGGTCCCTAGCGCAAGAGTCAGCATCATAGTTGCGGTTTGCTGGTCTTTTTCTTCCTGATGTAGGATTTTGAACCAATTGGTTTTGTTTATTGTTTTAAATTGAGATGCGCTTTGTGGTGTAATGTGCCGATTTGTGGGCATTTTCTCAGTGCTGCGGAACTACTCCCAGGGATTAATTGCCTTTGTAAGAAGGAAAGAGCCTGGCATTGCTTAGTGGGGATTGTGTCGTGCTTGCGGACTGAGCGGTTGGGGTTTCGGCGTGGTTCTAACGCTAGCGGAGCACGAGTCACTTTGCAGCCCCTTTGGGAACCTGCACCTGCAAAGGAAGACTTCGGGGTGCGCTGAGCTCCAGAACCGCCGAGAGAGAACCGACTCCGGTTGAGACCAGCCACAAGCGACATCCCTCCGGACAGCGGATGCTGTCCCCTGTCCATCGGGATCTCCTTCCCCCGGCGGGGCAGTCTGTTATGTCTCGCCTTCGTCCTGGGGAAGACAACGACATGGCAGCAGCGAAACGCCGACAAACCCCGAGACGCGCGTTGGGTGAGCGCCTGTGTTGCCACGGAAGCCGCGTCCGTCTGCCCGGTTGAGCGAGCGTTTCCCCTACACCGAGTGTGAACGCGCGTACCTAATGCGCGGGAACCCCGCTCATGGACATTCCGGCGTCTGCGCTACGGTGATGGCATCGTTCCCCCCTTTCCCAGCGCGTGACGGCGGTGTGATCTCTCGGGAGTGAGTGAGTGAGTGCGTGTGTGTCTGTGATTGGTGCCAGTGAGAACTTCCTTCCACTGCAGGCCCGGCCCCCATCTAGGGACCCTAGGGAAGGGAACTCTTAAAAACCCCGGCAGCGGCACGGCCGAGGAGCTTTTTGTCATCGAATGATCTCCTGATGAGCTGTCGTGATGCAGCGTTCCTGCAGCTCACTTGTAAATAAGTAAATTCTTGTATAAAGTCCTCTTTCATTGTCTTTTTCCAGCAGCCTCGTCTCAGACGTCCCTCAATTCTCTCTCCGGCACACGACCATGCTACCTCGTCTGTAACAATAGGTACTTTTTTGTTTAGAGCCCATTTGCTAAGAGACGAGCCAGGTTTCGGAGTCTCACATTTACTGATCTACTATGAGATCATCAGCATTTGTGCATCTGCTCGGAGACTCCACAACGCATTGTAAAAGACATTTCTACGTTTCCATTCCAAACACATTTATAGATCCCTTCTCTGGCACAAGATAGCGAAACCCACAGTAATCAGTTTTTGATATAGCTGCATTTCCTGATCCTGTTTTGGCGCGTACAAGTGTTTCACATAGAAGCAGTTCGATTTCAGCTCACTTTAAATTGATAAACAGGGAGCGAGGCGAGCAGCGCAATTTAAGTCTATTACGAACCTCTCTTGCGGATGAAATTGTACTGCACGCCTACGAGAACAGAAATTAGCTTAAAGTCTGTGTACGTGTACGCAACTTTTAGCTTTTAGGTTGTTTCGCGCAGCTTTAATGCAGACAAGTAGTATTGATAGGCAGAAATGAAGTTGACTGCCTCAAATTTCTTTTTAGAGTTGTAGCGGTATGGAAGCATCGAATTCAGCAATAAACCTGATGGTAGAGTATGAATGAATCTATGGCGTATAAACAGACAGGTTTTCCTTCATCATCGTAAGCTGCTTCGGATGATTCAGACTTTTATCTTGTACGCACAAATAAAACTGAGCTAAAGCACATAGTGTAGTGAACCAATCTTTAACAGAAGCATAAATTCAGCGGTGGCAGCTGCCTATATTGAATAAAATTAAAGCGCGTACAATAGGCGGAATCGCCCTAATCACCCGTCGTTTGAAGCGTCTTAACGAGTGCTTGCTGGCACAGCGCTGGCAGTGCTCAATTTCTGCTCAGTTGACTCATTTTTAAAATATTTCCAGAACTTCGCGAACACTGGAACGATGAGAGGTAAGAACAGCTGCATCAGCAGTGGTCGACTGTCGTTTGAAGCCCTCTTCTGCGCCAGCCTCTTCAAATGTTCAAACGTCGTGAATACCTTTTGTTTACCTGACACTTCTGATCACTCGATGCGGCTTTATTAAATCCATATTTCTATAGCTGTATCCATTTTGCTTGAGCTAAACTATTTTTACAGAGCTGGTGTTTTGCTTTCTTCGGATTGTCCTGAAACGTGCCGCCCCATAACGAAGAAAGAAAGTTGAAATTTCTCGCAGCAATATCAATAATGCTGCAGCATTTACATCGCTTTGTTAGCCAGTTCTATGAATGATTTAGAAGTACAGGAAAGGCAGTTTATTGATATTTATTTCGCAGTGCCTCTTGTATGCAGTAGTAAATGAGAGCTGAAGAACTTCCGATTGATGCTGGTAACATTAAGCTGCAGCTACTCTGAAAACTATTCTGTGGCATACACAACAAATTTACGGCAGCATCTGCGTAATTTATACTACGTAATAGCTGGCTGCATTAAAGGTTTCAAATGGTTACTGCAAGGTCGGACAAGACAAGTCTCGCCGCGTTCGTTGTCTCTGATAACGGAAGAGATGTGCGCGCGCCGAAAGCGCGGAAAAATACGTGCCACATGGGCGGAGAGGCGCATGCAAAAAATGCCATGGCTTTGAATGACGCCGAGCACCGCAAATGTAGGCGTTAAATGCATCACTGCGTTAAAAAAAGGAAACGCCGTGTAGAACGTTTTAACTTATCATTGAATTTCGTGCAACTGAGAGCTTTCAGAATACAGCGGAAGCGAATTCTGAGCCCATGTGATTGGGCCTGCTGATGTAGTCCTTGGCATTAGGCAAGTTCCTGAGCACACAGGCCGAGTAAAACCACCGCGGAGGCGCGTAACCCGGAACCACGTGCCACTTCCAGTCGTCGCCCGAGAAATACTCGAGGCAGCGCTTGTAGTCCTGGTTTGCCTCGCCGATGGCGTAGATCTTGTCGTCCAGGACCACCGCCACGACCTTGTCCGTAAAGGTCTTGGTCTTGGAGCCCTTGGACCACTTGCCACTCTTTGGGTCGTAGACCTCGCAGATGTTCGCCTTGCACGATAGGCCACCCACCACGTAGATTTTATCTCTGTACGTCACCAGGCTGTGGAATAGCCGTTCGGTCTTCATAGGAGCTACAAGAGTCCACCTGTTGGTAACGGGATCATATGCTTCTGCGGACCGAAGTAGGTTTTCAGTGGACAAACCGCCCACTATGTAGACACGTCCCGCACAAGAGGTGGCGCTGGCGCCGAGCCGAGGGTGGTTGATGCGACCTATATTTCGCCACGAGTCCGTGACCACGTCGTATTCTTCGGCAGTGTCAAGCGTGACGATCCCGTTGGGCGAGCCACCGATACAGTAAACGCAGTTATCGAGAACGGCTATGCCAAAGAACGCCCGCAGATGCTTCATGGGCGTTATGGGCGACCACTTTACGGAGACCGCGTCGAAACAGTAGCAGAACGGCCTCAGCTTGGCGATGTCAGCACCCATGACGTAGATTCTGTGTCTCACAGAGACGCATTGCAGGCCGAAGACTAGATCCTGCCTGAAGTCCGTTTTTACAGTGTTCCATTCGTTGGTCTTGTGGTCGTATACTTCCCAGGTGTTGCTCTTATATCCGCCGTGAATACCGCCGTAGACGAACATGATGTCAGCTGGCACTCGTTGCACGAATAAGCTGCGGCTCGGATTTAAAATGCGCGCCTCTTGTTCAGACTGCTGAATCATGTGAGAGCGCTTGACGATCGTCTTGCAGAGAGGGTTGTTGGAGACGAGCGAGTTCCGCAGGACGACCTTTCTCAAGTAGCTCCCCTTCATAAGACAGAGCCGGATGTGCGGCAGCAGCCTATTTAAGCACATTCTGCGCTCTTTAAGACTCGCATTGATCCAGAACACTGTGGCTTCCCAGACGACCTCTTCCCTCTGTACCTTGAGCTCGTCCGACGCCAACAAGCTCTCGAGGTTCTGCAGGCTCAGCCTGCGGAAGTCGCCTTTGTCCGCGTACACCCGCTCGAAATTGTCCAGCATGAAACGGAGCACCCCAAGCAGCACACCAACAATGGACCGATGCTGGCATAATGCTGGTCAAAACCGGCTCGAAAGTCGTACCGACGTCGGCATTGGGGCAAAAAGTTACTTTTTCCAACCTTGGCCTGATGTTCGGACCAACACTGAACCGACATTCATGCCACTATCAGACCACTGTTCAGCCGCTCTACCAACACTGAACCGACATTCATGCCACTCTCAGACCACTGTTCAGCCGCTCTACCAACACTGAACCGACATTCACGCCGCTATTGTACCCACTTTCAGCCACTCTACCAACACTGAACCGACATTCATGCCACTATCAGACCACTGTTCAGCCGCTCTACCAACACTGAACCGACATTCATGCCGCTATTGTACCCACTTTCAGCCGCTCTACCAACACCGGCTTGACATACCACAATTAGGCCACTGTTCAGCCTTTCTGCTAACGCTTGCCCGAAGTTTATGCCATTGCATTTCCAGTTCAGCGAATATTCACATTCCAGTTAATGTTCGCATTGGGAAAGCCATGGATTTTGGCATTGCAAAGCTGCAATCATCTCTTCTATACACATGCACAACAAAATGAGGCAACGAAAGAATCCAACTGAGAAACAATTTATTAAATAATTAGGCACCGTGGCTGGGGACGCGCGAGTCCTGCGAGGCAGCGAGGGCCGCGCAGGAGGCGGGACCTTGGGAGGGAGCCAGGGCCGCGCGGGAGGAGGATTTCTGGGAGGTGGGGGCCGCTTGGGGAAGGGAGGGCACTGTGCTGGGGGCTGAATCACAGGGGCTCGCAGTGGTTGCCAGGCCGGCAGCGGTACTTGGCAGAAACGCTTCGGCAAAACGCCTTTTGCGTCCGCCGCCACGGTCCACCGAACCTTTCTTTCTTTCTTTATTTATTTGTTTCTTAGAACGTGTCTAAGGGGGGGCGAAGCTAAAGGCGTAACAACGCCTGACGGGGCCTCGGCCCCCCAATACAAATTCAGCACAAAAAAAATATTAATACATTTCGGCAAGCGGCACTGCACTTGTGAATCAAACAAAACATTTGCACATCTGATAATGAAATGTAAATAAATGCGTAAAAACAGGGTAGTAGCAAGGCTAAAATAATGAACTTTGGAACAGAGAAAGCACGAAATATTTTTTTTTCTATCTGACTTCCTTCTTTCTAGTTGATAATACGCATGCAAAAACACACAATGTATTTACAAAGCAAAGGAAAAACCGCTTGAAACCAAAACATTTTTACACTCTTTTTTGAATACAGGAAATCTTTTGTAGAAATCTACATTGAAATTGGTTCTGTTCAACATCTTAATTGTTTGAAAGTTTAATGTTTGTCGTCCATAGTTTGTTCTTATAGCTGGTAGTCTAAGTGTAGGGTTTCGGATTGAATAGCGAGATGAATTACCTGAGGAAGTTGGATAGAGTTTGTATTTATGTGTCACAAAATTCGGCGCATTTTAGAAACAAACAAAGAAAAACCGCCGCGCGCACGGCGTCTCGCCGGCGCGAGCCCAACGGGGGAGAGAGAAAGCCCCGCCGAGCGCGTGCCTCTCTCTCCACCGCCATGGCGTGCGCCGAAGGAATGAGTCATCCACGCCGAATTCTCTGGAACAGACGAGTCGGTTCTACAGCTGACGGGGGGAAAGGGCGTAGCCTTGCGTGCACTAAGACACGTCCCCCTCGCCCGTCGGCGTCGGCGCCACTCAAGAACACGCTCGAAACTTCGAGATGCGACCCGCGACCTCTGACCAATGGGGACGCGCGGCCGGTGAGAAGAGGAAAGGGAGACAGCACTGCCAATGCTGCGTGTATGTGCGCGCCTACTCGGGCGCGAACAACAAACAGACGGGAGAGCGAGCCTATAAAGAAGGACGTTGACCGCTATCAGTCAGTCCGGACCGCCGTTTAAGCTTCCTCGAAGCGCGCCCGTTCGACTCCCGGGAAAACACCACTCGGCCAGCATCGGACCAACGAGGCAACGTTCGCCAGTCTGCGGGACGGCATCGTCATGGAACTCTGGTCGTCGGACTGCCACAGTGCCCGGTGAACAAATTGTGTTTTGCTTGTTTACCTCTCTCTCCTGTTTTAGTGCACTCTAGGTGTAATATTACCTCTGTATTGTATTCTCTCTCGAGTTTAACTTTGCACAAGTTGCATCGTTCTGTTAATCACTTTGTATGTGACTGTACTAGTGATTGTGTAATCCTCTGTATCGTCTCTTTGCTGTATAAACTTCGTTTGTTTGTGAACCTGTGGCTCCGACCCATTCTCTGGCTTGCGACCAGCGAAAGCTGGGCACCGAACGCCCAAAAACCTCTTGTCACTTGGTAGCTGGTCTCCGCTGAGTTTGCCACGCTGAGTCGAGGGCATCTCCTTCGAGTCCGAGACCGCTACCCCCACACGCTCTAAGGGTGTCTGGGAGCTTCCCACGTAAAAGTGCGCGAAGTCTGGGTGACAATATATTCTGGCGTCCGCGACAGGACGTTTGGTGTTGCAAGCACAGAGAACGGAGAAAGAGTCGGAAGGAGTTTACGAATCGTAAACGAGTGTTAGCAGCAGAGCGATATTGTGAGGTGCCGCGCCGAAGCGGTTAGTGAGGTTCACCGTGGAGAGGTACTCGTTGCCTTGAGTACAGATTTCGGTCTCCAAATATGAATTTAAAGGAGCTTGTAGAGGTCGGCACCCAGATGGGGTTGTCCGGAGCTCTACTGCGTATATGGGTGGACCAGGAAAGAGAGAAGGCCGAGAAAGAAAGAGAGAGGGCTCGGGAAGAAGCCGAAAAGGAGAGAGAGAGAATTGAAAAGGAAAGGCAGAAGGCTCGAGAAGAAGCCGAGAAAGAAAAAGAAAGAGAATTTGAACGCGAAATGAAGCTGCTTGCCGCGAAACTGGAACTGCAACGTGGTGCGAATCAGTCAGCTGTAGTTCAGAGCACTAGAGAGGAAGGTAGCAGCTTGCGTATAGATGCCAGCAGGTTGCTTCCAAAATTTGATGAAAGAAGGGACGATCTCGACGCATTCCTTAAGCGATTCGAAGGGATCGCAGTGAGCCAGAATTGGTCAAACAGTGAGCGAGCCACCGTTCTAAGCACGTGTCTGAGTGGCGAAGCACTAGGTGTATTCGGGCGACTGTCTCCTGAAGACGCAGCAAGTTATAGCAAGGTGAAAGCCGCTTTGCTTAAAAGATTCCGACTCACCACCGAGGGATTTCGGGACAAATTCCGGACAGGAAAGCCCACAGACGGAGAAACGGCAACCCAATATGTGGCGCGATTAAGCCACTATTTTGATCGGTGGATGGAACTGTCGGAAATCGCACAGGAATATAGTGCACTCCGCGAGCTGCTGATCAAGGAACAATTCCTGAGCAGTTGTCACCCGAACTTGGCGCTATACCTCAAGGAGAGAAGGGCCAAGACCCTCTCCGAAATGCTAGAACTTGCCGACCAATTTCTTGAAGCCCAAGGGGGAACGAATCTGACCAAAATTAAGAATGCAAATTCAGAAAGCGCTCAGAAATCCGACATCCGCGATACTCGATCCAGCCTAAAGCCTCCTTGAAGTGCTACCTGTGCAACAAGACAGGCCGCTACGCATCTAACTGCCGCAACAGCGCCACGAACAGTAACCTTGCAGCTTGTTTTAAGTGCGGCCAGAAGGGGCACAAAGCCGCGGCTTGTTCCAACCCGGGCAAGTCCGTTCCCCAGGTATCGTGCGTGCGAGCCTCCTCAGGTGATCACCTGGAGGAAGAAGACGAAAACGGCTTTGTCGAGCTGAAAAACGGCAAGAAGGTGCCCGTTGTGAACGCGGTGGTGAACGCGCGACCCGAAGCCGGTGTGCACAGGATGCCTGTCTCGGAAGGGAAATTAGGGCCGCGAAGAATTTCAGTGCTGCGAGACACAGGAAGCAGCGCGGTCATCATTAAGCGAGCCTTGGTGCGAGATAAGGATCTCACTGGAACGAAGAGCCTTGTGCGGCTAGTAGACGGATCCTTTAAGCGCTTACCAGAAGCTAGAGTACAGGTGCAGACTCCCTACTACAGCGGTAAACTGACTGCACTTTGCATGGAACGCCCCATATACGACCTCATATTGGGTAACATCAAGGGGGCAAAATTTCCCAAGGACCCAGACGGTCGCCGCGAGGGCGAAAAAGCGGAATCCTGCACGCCAGAGCGTCGCAGCGATCGACAGGGAAAAAGGCGGCGAAGGAAGCGCGAGCAAGCTAGCGCAAGAAAGGAAGAAATAAAAGAATCCCCCAAGAAGGAAGAACGGCAAAATGTAGCGCAGGAACGTTCCGCGCAAGAGAAGCCTTCTTCGCAAGAAACATGCGGAAACAAAGGAAACAGCTGTGAGAAGCTAGAGGATAAGCCAGTGAGTGGCCGCAGCGGAGCACGAACGCCGAAGGAAGGAACGAAAAACCAGAGAAGGACACGCGAAAACAATGTGTCAGGAGTTTCTGCCAAACTCAGCGGAATACACACTCTGGAAATGATTCTCGTGCTGATCGGCACATTGCTTAGGCTGTTTGCTTGCCGCACCGTCGAATTCGCGAAGGATACCAGGAGGGTGTTCACACCGGTCCTTATTGTGAGTCTCTGCGTTCTGATGCAAGTGCTTTGGAACATGTCGCATGTGCATGCCGCCCCGAAAACTTTTTGTATGCTTGGGATATGAAAGAATTTCCCAGGGCAGAAAGCCAAGAGGCAGACATTGACAGAGCGAAAGAATCGCTTAGGAAAGAGAGCCAGGAGTGCTCCCGAATTTTAGAACAGGGCCAGTCTGTTCGCCGTGAACTGTGTAGGCCAAACTTGGAAGTATAGGAGAAAGTATGCCTCATACTTGTGTGCTTCCTGTTTGCAATGTTGTGTTACTGTACTGCCCAATCGCGGTGTGTTTTTATGTGCATTATGAACATTGCATTGAGTTTTGTATGTGAAAACATCGTGGTATTGATGTATGTATTTTCACATGCAGTTTGTGAGCGCATGCATGTGCGCGCGAATTGTACCGTCGAAATGCGGCGTGTTTTGAAGTGTTGTGCAGTGAAGTTTTGAAGTGCAACCTGTCTATTGCACTGTGTTATGTATGTAAAAGCATCAAGGTATTGTAGTATGTATGTTAGCATTCGCCACTGACTTTGTGAGCGCATGCATGGGCGCGCGAATTTTGTGTTTTGTGAATATTGTTACACAATATTCTTAAGTCTAGAAACAGACCAAGTGTCAGGTGCTTGTCTTCTATGTTTTCAATTATTTTATCTTTTATATTGATGAGTGCCTGTTCTGCAGACTTATTCTTCTGAAACCCATACTGAGCACTGCTAAATATATGATGTTTTTCAAAGAAGCTCGACAGCCTGACATATATGGCACGTTCGAATATTTTTGAAAACACTGGTAGAACCGAAATAGGTCTGTAGTTGTTAACATCGGTTTCTCCGCCACCCTTATACACAGGAGTTACTTTAGCAATTTTTAGTTCCTCGGGAAATTCTCCTGACTGAAGCATCTTATTTATAATGTCACTCAGTATCAGGCTAAGTGTATATGCAACATCTTTTATGGGTGGGACTTTTATGCCATCGACTCCAGCAGCGACACTATTCGACAGACTTTGAATTATGTTATATATTTCAGTAGGTGTCGTTGGTACAAGCATAATACCACTGGCAACCACTTCCTAATAAACCCCTGCGCTTCCACCACATCCGCCCCCGTCTTCTCACAGATGGCATCTGCATAAGATAAGCGTTCATTTTAGGCCAGCAGAAAAACTTTGCTCGTTAACAGAAATCAAGATTATTTCAGCAACAGAGAAAACAGAAAGGTCACAAGTACATGTTAACTCAAAGTGCGTGCCAAAATGAAAGGACTACAGTATCCAAATACAACTTGAGGAGAAAATCCACCTGAAAGCTCTTCTAACCAACTGTATAAAGTTGCTGCGACATCACGGTCGACCACTTTGCACAACTAACATATGGGAGCACAAATGGCTGGCAGATACAAGGCACGACTACGATCCATGACAAGAGATGGATGTGACTGATGGGAGGGCTTTCTTTGAAAGGCATCTGCTGACTCATATATCTTCAGATGCACATGGAAGAAAACTGCAGATGACTACCCCCATAAAAACAGTAACAAAATATTCACCTGTAATGAAAAAGAAAACTGGTAAAGTATCAACTGAAAAGAAGAAAAGAAAACAAAGCGCAGCAGAACCTGGTGCATGTTCTTCCACTCATCTTTTAAAATTCAGTTAAAAGCTACTGCAACAACATACCTGTTGCCACCTTGCAAAACTTCAGGGCAATAAATGACCACTTGCCCTTGCGGCCATGGAGGCTGTACATCCTCTGTACAGCCACCCCCATGATGGCGGTCATTATGTTGGAGCCCACCTCCCTCAGGCCCTTGCCCCCCAGGCGGACCAGCTGCTTTCGCTGAAAAGAAACACCACAGGTGCACAAGCTATTAGGCACAAACATCAATTATAATTTCATTTAGTTTAGCAGAATCGAATAGCTAAGACAATTGTGTGACTACCTGTCAACAGCCCATGCGAGTACCTACAATCATAATGCATAATTTCTGTATGATACAATAGCTTGACTAGTTGCTACCAGCAGAAAGCACCACCACCAATATGGACATTCTTTTTTTTCCCAGTTTACTAAGAGCAGGGAAACTTTAGCGATTAAGCAAAGGTGGCCAACTCCTACCCATTATGCTTTGCATCTTGGACATTATTATATTATAACTATAATGCTTTTTGCAGATATCTATGTGGTGGATGTGTTTTCTCTGCACAGCCGTTACGCTAAAATTGATTTGGTTTGTAGAACTTAAAGTTCCAAAGTGACTCAGGCTATGATGAGGGACACCATAGTGGAGGGCTCCGGAAGTTTCGACCACGTGGGGTCTTTAACATGCGCCACTGACATCACACTGCACACGGGCGCCTTGCTTTTCGCCTCCATGGAAAACTGGCCATCACGGCTGGGTTTGAACCTGAGTCTTTGGGTTCAGCAGTCGAGTGCCCTAACCACTGAGCCACCATGGCGGGGCTCACTATCCTGAAATTGAGCAGTCTAATTAATGCTATACAAAGGGCGCTTATTTAAATCCCCAAGCACCTGAGTAAAGCTGCGTGCTTAGCAACCACATTTATTTAAACGATGTTGCTTGTTTTTGGCAGCAGATTAAGTAATGAAATGTGCATAATGCGAGCAAAAGACAGGGAAGAGGTGGGTTAAAGCTGCCCCATCATTTGGGAAACCTAGCCGAAATTAAAGACGCGCTTAGAGAGGACCAACTTCCAGCTGTGTTCACAGCAGTTCATGCAACAGTATATTAACCGAAAGCTCAGCTTCCTGTAAAACAGACCTTACAACATCCTTAATGTTAGCTACAAAGTCCACTGCTGAACTAAATTAAAACAGCACAACAATAAATGACAAATGTAAGGAAAATGAGGGGCTCGTTATGAGACACATGAAGAAAGGCAGCCACAGGCAACAAAAGCATAGGGGATTTTTTTTTTGCTGTTGATCGATGTAAAACAATAATGTAATCACAGAAATATTTGACTGAGAAAAAAAATTTGTTGGAACCAAGTCTGTTATGCAACGACCGGCCACCGGCAGAGCTCTGGAAAACTACATCGAATGGTATTGAGTGACACCATCTGAGAGCAACTGCCCCAAAAAAGCCTGTGACTGCACCGCCAAATACCAAGCTACTACAAGATGTGACAGGTGCAATGCTTCGCACAGAACCAGCATCAGTAGCTTGGTTTGCTGTTTAGCGCTCCTTCTCGCCTAAACGCTCTGATGCGACAGCAGTCTCGCAGGTGGCATTTTCTTTGCATTGCGTGGCTGAAACATGATGTGACAACTGGCACTTGCCGTAAGCAACATTGCGAGCGCCACATGTTCAGCACTGCTACTGAGCCCAACAAATTGATAGGAGCCAAAGAGCAGATAAAGAGAGTCCCCTAACAGCTGTCCCGACACGTGATGCAGTTTTTGCAAGCTCTGCTACCGGCTGGGCATTGCGTACCACTTTTGCTTCCAACAGTAAATCTCACCACACAAGGAATCGACAGGGCGTTCCAGTGAACACTCTCAAAAATTCCTAAAGAAGCGCAAGTTCGATATGGGAAGACAATTTTTTTTTTTTGGAGGAACGATCTCTCAGCAGTGGTGGACATAATTTACTGCATAACTGTGCGTGTGTACCTGCAAATATTTCTTCTATTTTGAACTCCCTATTCTTAGGAATTCCTGAAAATGTTCACTGAAACAGCCAGTGTGTATATCAGCAAGCAACTTTCATGAACAAGACATTTACATTAACAAAACACACTGTGACAGCACACTCCAGCACAACAGTAGGAATTATATCTATGAAGAGCATGTTATTCACAGAGCACGGCATGCAAATACTCTTGGAGCTCAAGATTTCTTCACAAACCTCGGAATTACATTATGCATGCAATTCGTTAGTAGGCATTCATTTTTTCCAGACACGAATTATCAGAAACATTAAATCACCAGTCCAGCAGCCACGCTGTCGTCCTGGACGGCAGCTTCTACAGTGTCCAACTCCTCGGGGGTGAATGCGGGCAGTGCAAGGGTGGGAGGCGGTGGCGAGGGGGACACTGGCCGAGTCCTCTGCTCCAGCTGCCGGTCCGACCGCAGCAGCAGCACGTGATCCTCCAGCCTTTGCAACCGCTGCATTAAGTCGCGCTGCTGCTGTCGGACCTCCAGCACCAGGCACATCAGCTTCAGCAGGGTAGCTGAAACTGAAGCAATCAACAATTTCAGTGAGAGCAGGGTTAACCTGGGCGCAATAATATCATTTGCGCACTGAGGTACAATAAAGAACAGTATGAGGCTAACAGTAGGCAGCAACACACTCTGTACTATGCTCCTAAACTTCCACCAGTTTTTATCCTCCAGGACACTTCTAATTCATGTTCTATTCCTTGCTAGCCTAATTTAAATGCCATAAATGTCACCATGCACTGACAAACACCTAGGTGAAATGGAGCTGCTCTATGTGTGATAGCTAGCACAGAACCTGCAGCCTTGTTGTGTAAAGGACTTCTCAGTCTATGAGCTTCGCCAATTTTTACATTGCTTCATGGGCATTTCCACTGCTATTGCACCATGGCAGAGATGGCAGCAGTTAGTCGCAAATGGATTCTTCCAGTGTCATGAGAAGCATGTGCTAATAGAAGCGAGAAAGCAGAGCAGGCCTGTGACCTTAATATAGCATTGCACCATTTGGAAAGTATTGCTCACGGCAAAACCCACATTGGCCAAAATGCTGGAGGTAGACATCTGTTCTAACTGCAAGTGCTAGCAGGGATCAATGCATTAAAAATGCAACAAAGATAGCCCTTATGGAATTATAGCCCTTAGCTGACAGGCGAAATGCAACAAAGAGGTGGACCAAATGTTTCTTGCTAGGCACAGGAGGTGCCAAACCGTTGAGACATAAAACAAGGTCACATTTATCTCTTACCACGCATCCATTTTGCTGCAGGCAAGACAAGGCTAGCAGCCAGCTGATGTGCTCCACAAGGCAGTTAGACTGTTCAGTTCTTTCCTAAGCAAGAGGTCCTCCTTCAGAGCATGCCACTATTATTGGCTGCTTATCTCCTTCAGCACCCTTTATGGGAGCTTTGTGATAGCGCAATTAATTTTTTTTCAGCACATTTCGCTGCATCCAAGGCACTGCATTGACTTCCAACCAGTAAACTTTTAAAATACTTTGAAAGACAATGAAAAATTACAATATGGGCCTTGCTGACCAACCGCGACCAAGCGACCAAATTATGCTGGTAAGGAAACAAATGCACAGAACATGGGACTACTGTGTAGAGTGCAATTCGTAGGAGTGGCTTCCTGGTGTTGATGTACGCCGAGAGAGGCAACAGAAATGCCAGGATCCAAAAGAACCCAACAAAAGCACAACATACAGCTCTTGGGAAGGGCACACAACAACCACTCCACTATGAATCACAAGAGGAGAAAGCAATGGAAGTACTAGGTTGTAAATTCCAGTACCACTTCAGTTCAATACAATCGTTTTTGAGAAATACATGTGATGGTTTTCAGAGTGACCCCTTTCAAAGCACATAGTTTGAAACTAGAAATGTGCTCCTAGCACCGTTTCAAGAGCCACTGAGGAGAACTCCGTGCAAATATCTTCCTGAATAAGTATATTCTCTAGGTCTTTCTGGGCCTGTTGACTGCTGCTCGGCAGCAGCAGGTACAATGAGAAATTTAAAATTTGCTCTGTTTTTTTTTAAGGCAAAGCAGATCTAGCTTCTATATTTTGTTCTGTCACTTGATACTAGACAAAATAGGAGTGCAATTAAAAGAAAGGAACACAGTGAAAAGACGGGATAAGCAGCATTTGTTCTGTCCTCTCACTTAGTCCCTATGTTTGGCTTGCATTTCTCTTTTTGCACAAAAGTAAACAAAGTGAAAATCTCACCATCAACAGTCCCAGCTGTCGACCCCTCCAGCTTGCTGGGTGGCGCACTGTTTTCGTTCACGCTCTCCCCAGCGTGATTCAGTGGGGCTGGAGATGAACATGCGTCATTGATGGCAATCCAGGAAGTACAGAACACACTACTGTGTACAACCACAATGTCACATTTCTATCCTAATTGAATGCAGAAATGCTACTTCAGGATATTTTTGGAGAAGGGACAGAACAGTTGCATGGCCAGGCTGTTTTTCATACAGGTGATCTTTTTAAAACACAATAGACACAAAATTACGAAGTTCAGAAACAAATTCCTGGTTATATAGAGATGCCCCCCAGGCAATAGTAACACTTCCTTTGGCCGAAAAGATATTTTAATTTGGTTTCAATCACAGGCTGTACAAAGACTTCATAATTCAAAACCCATCAAAACCGACACCTCCATGACAAGTAGTTGACGTGACAACCAATGTCACATCATGCAGATACCTATGACACATAAAAGAACGTTGTGATCCGACTGCGGCGGCGCGTTTCGATGGAGGCGAAATGCAAGAGGTGCCCGTGTGCTGTGCGATGTCAGTGCACGTGAAAGATCCCCAGTCGGCTGAAATTATCCCAGGGCGCTACGGCACCTCCTTCTTCCTTTCTTCTCACACTCCCTCCTTTATCCCTTCTCTTATGAATGTCCACCGAAATGCGAGAGAATTACTGCACCACTTTCTTTCCTGAAAAATCAGTTTTCAATTTTTTAAATATGTGTCTATAGTACTTCAATAATTACATTTCTCATGCACCAGCATGGTGCATTGGTACCGTATTTTCCGGTGTATAAGACGCGGCTTTTTTCAAAAATCTTGCTGGTGCGTCCTATACAAGGATGCGTCTTATATGCGAATTTTTCGGTTTTTTTTAGAGTTCAGAAATTACTCAGGTTCATGTTCAAGCCTTTTTTACCGAAAAAATATCACTAGCAATGAAGCGGTTGTAACACGGTTAATACTTCAATACGGGGACCACCGTGCGCAACTTTTTTTAGGTGAACTTTATCATGAAACGACGGGGATGACGACTTCCGGGATCACAAACACACCACCGTTTCCGAGGCCCCAAGCAAAAGTAATGTGAAATGCCAAAAGATGACGACAATCACGCTTCTCGCCATTGTCAAGACAAGCCAGGAGAAGCCGGCGTTCTTTTTTCAGCCACCCTTTGCCACTTTGTTTGCTCCATGTACGTAGTGCGAAGAGAATATTTCAGTCGCGTTGCCACCAGAAATGGGCGAACTTTTTGATAGCGCATCCGAAGGTGAAGACTTCCAAGGTTTTAAGTAGAAATAAAATGTTCTTATGGACATGTGGGAGAGTTTTTTCGTTTTTCTTTCTTTTTTTCCAAAACGTGGGCAGGAATGGCGTGAGTGTTGCCTTTTTCGACCACTTAGCGTTACTTAAGAATTTCTCACAAGTACGGTGAATTACGTGATGGTCGCGCAAGCGTGTTTAATTGATCCACACTAGCCCAACTGGGAAAACTGGGGTGCGTCTTATATAAGGGTGCGTCTTATATAGCAACTTTTTCAATTACAGCCTGCATATATGGCGGGTGCGTCTTATACACTGGAAAATACGGTACATTTAAAGACACAAAAGAAACTGTCATGGCGAAACCAAAAACAGAGAGCGGAATATATGTCATGTGAATAGAAACCTGTTCGCAGTACTGTTAACGTGGGTAAGAGAGTTTGCCACGAAATGGTTACTGGCAGATTCACTGCTAATCTGAGAGCATGGCAAATGTAAAAAGCTGATGCCAAGTCTGAGCACGTTCCATTTCTCTGCAAGTGCAATTAGCTACGGTGGAGTTTTTTTCCCAGATTTTGCAAGCATACTACCATAAATCCCCAATCAAAACTAACACAATGTCGACCTTACATTAAATAGAAATGAGAAATGGTGTTTTAGTTTTAAGGCGGTTAACATCCAAAGGCGACTCAGGCTATGAGGGACGCCGTAGTGAAGGGCTCCGGAAATTTCGACCACCTGGGGTTCTTCAACGTGCACTGACATCGCACAGCACACGGGCCTCTAGAATTTCGCCTCCATCAAAATTCGACCGCCTTGGCCGGGATCGAACCCGCGTCTTTCGGGTCAGCAGCCGAGCGCCGTAACCACTGAGCCACCGCGGCGGCTTAACAAATGAGAATTCATGTCTTACGTGGTGACGGCAGCTGTACAACATCGTTGTGGCCCTCATTTCCTAAAAAAGAATTGCACATGAACGTCTTGTTGAGTATGCAAAATAATTTCTCATCAATAAAGAAATATGAGAATTTCAATTACCAGAAACTGCCGAGCTTTCTAGGGCTGAAGTGAACTCGTAGCGCCGCACCTTTTTTTCGGCGCTCTTGTAGGTCCTCCAAACATTCTCAATATCTCGACAAAAACCATGTCATCTCCAAGCAACAGAACGGATTTCAAAAAAACAAAACAACTGAAGCCGCCTTACTGGAAATCAAAGAAAAGCTAATTGAAAACATAGAAAATAAACTGCTAACAGTTGGCATATTCCTTGATATGAGGAAAGCGTTTGACTCGGTTAACCATAAGATATTGCTTGAAAAAATGCATTGTTATGGAATACGCGGCGTTCCTTTAACCTTATTTGCTAGCTACCTTGACAACCGATCTCAAACAACTATCATTAACGGTATTTCATCTGGGATCGGTCAGATTGTGTCTGGTGTGCCACAGGGCTCCGTTCTAGGACCAACGTTGTTCTTATTATATATTAATGATATCGTCAACCTTCATCCAGCAGAAAACATTATAATCTATGCAGACGATACTAACGTATTTTTTTCAGGGCAAGATAGTAATATTTTGCAAGCAGCCTCCAATAGTTGGTTATCCCAATTGTCTGTTTGGTTAAAATCAAATAGGTTAGAACTTAATGTCAGGAAAACAAAGTACATACTGTTTAGAGCCAAAAATAAGGAAGTTCCGAACAACATCCAAATTCACTTCGAGCAAGCTCCTATAACTCGTGTCAGCTCTACAATGTTCCTTGGAGTCATTTTTGAAGAACATTTACTCTGGACAGATCGTGTAAACTACATTTGCACTAAAATGGCTCGCTCTGTTGGTATCCTAAATAAATTTCGCACAATACTGCCTCGAAAATTCAAACTACAAATTTATTTCTCTCTAGTCTTTTCGCATGTACAATATTGTTTGTTGATCTGGGGAACGACTACCTCAACCAATTTTGTGAAAGTACTTACTTTACAAAAAAGAGCTGTACGAGCGATTGATAACTTACATTACAGTGAGAGCACGGGTCCTTCCTTCCTCAACCATAGACTGCTAACCATCACGGCCGCTTACCACAAGAAGCTTGCCGTTTATATCAGAAACCTTATGAAAAGAAACTGGCAGACTTTCGAGAGCACATATTTAATTGCCCAAACAGCATACAGTCTTAGGCACCCTCAATACCATGCACCAAAATCTCGTACAAACTATGGGTTCCAAAAACTACCTCACATAATTCCTCATAATTAAACACGTATCCATAATTAACAGAATTGTCACTACAAAATATGTCCGAGGGCTGCTTTGCTGACTTGATGCCCGTTCAGCTGCCTGTATAGCAACACTCAGGCCAACAGACTATCAGTTTGAAAGCCTGTGAAACACTCATGTGGCAGAGGCATTGTTTTATTTACAATTAAAAGTGTGATTCTGGTTTCTAGGATTTAACAGCTTTAAGCTATGAAGAATGACGTAGCGGAAGACTCTAGATTAATTTAGACCACATGGGGTTGTTTAACATGCACTGATATTACAGAGCACAAGCGCATTCTGCACTGCTCCATTTCACCACAGACAGGATGTAACCTGGGCCCTCGGCTCAGCAGCATGGACCACTCAGCCACTGCGACAGGCTAACAATTCAAACTGAACTAAATGTAAACAGCTGGATGAGTTGGTTCTGAATTTGCATTATGAAACACTGTCTCAGTGCACAACAAACATGGATGAGGAAAGAGCACACAACGCAAAGCATCAATTGATGTCTGGCATTTGTATTGTGTGCTCTTTCCTTGTCTGTGCTTTTTGTGTGCCAAAAAATGTTTCATAATGCAAAAAAAAAATTACCATACTAAACCTTTCTGTACTAAATATTATTAAGCATACTGAGTGCAGCACTAATTCTGGGAACTACAGGTCTTCAAAAACAAGGCACTAATGAGTTTCAGAAGTAGTTCATCAGCTTACAAGTGCAATAGCTAACAGTTCATTCTGCTCCTCTTTTTGACAGCTGGCTAAGCGGTGGCTATCAACATGACTTCTTAGTCGTAATTTAGCCATGCAGAGGTGCAGACTCACAGAATCTAGCAAAGAGGCCTTTACAATCGCTGATGAAGCTACCATCAATATGTCTGCAATAAGACTACTTATGGCAAGTGGTAACGACGACCACTGGGCAACGCATCCACTCCCCTCCGAGAGCTGGCTCGGCCTCAGCTTTTGCGAGCCGCGTCACCTCCGAGCTTCTGGCCACAGGCCAGTAGCACTCTTCTTTTGTCTCTGTGAGCCATCCGACAGGAATGACTGCAAGGCAGTCGTCCTCAAGAGGAAACTTCACCACAGCGAATGGTTTTGACATGCTGCACAGAGGAAACACGACAAAAGATTAATGGGGAAACAAGGATTTTTCCCAGACACTGTCTGTGCCATACTCTACTGGCACTTGCCTGTTTGGGTGCCGAAAACTTCACACTACCATGACAACTGACAGGTACTCTTACAACCATCTCGTTCTACTTCGCAACGCACTTCTGAACTTTCATGAGTTGAGAGTTACAAGTGTCACGAGCGCCTGCAATTTGGGACTTATTTAAACAATATTTCTGTGCCTGCTGTCATGTGAACCAAATAACAGCCAGCAATAGTGGCGTGCAACTTCACTGCATTGAACATCAAACTGAGTGCAGTCTACCAGGAGCATAGTGATGAAAAAAGAAACCAGTAAAACGCAAGATTGACCAAATGAGGAAGAGAGAAAACAAGCACGTTCAATTAGCGAGCTCGAAACTAGCACTCGCTATATGTAGAGTCACACTGATCTAGACTTTGTAATACAAGGCTCTGAGTAGCGGGAAGGGACACACATAAATAAAAAGTACTCTCAATTTTTTTTCTGTAACCGATCACTGGCAGGAGCAGCATTACTTCTGGCAGTACAGAAGAATTGTGTTCATTCATCCTGTTCTTGTCACATTTCTCTCATCGCACGGAGACTCGCAACGCAACAATGTCAACACTGCCATGGAGGCATTTGTCAATCAAGCACAAGGCATGCAGGCTGCGACTCTATGACGTCTGACATGCATGCCTGAACCAAGCGATTAGCCTCACAAAAGCAAAAATTGGCGATGAAAAACACTCAACTGCATCGCACGTGGCAACTGGTTGGTCATGTGGGGCGCCGCAGAGAACGGCTCCGGAAATTTCGACCACCTGGGGTTCTTTAGAGTGCACCGATATCGCGCACAGTACACGGGCCTCTAGAATTTCGCCTCCATCGAAATTCGACCGCCGCAGCCGGGATCGAACCCGCGTATTTCGAGTCAGCAGCCGAGCGCCGTAACCACGTGACGACTGTCATTGCGATCATGATCATAATATCTATACACGTACATAAATGTACGATGTGCCGTGAGAAACAAACCCTCTCAGAAGCAATGCGCCAACAAGATTTGCCGGGATAGTGCGTTCACCCTGATGAAGGAACACACAAACACACACGACATTTAGAAGTGCTTCCCTTCGTGTACGTGTGTGTTACTTCATATTACCCCAACCCTTACACGCAGTTACACCTTGCAATGCTCCGCTGAGTTAATCAAAAGACAACTGCTGACAGATGCCTACAGACAAGTTAGATAAAGGGGCGACACACGAGGCGTGCTCATTGTCCTCACTCTTGACAAGTTCACAAGTAAATATTAGCTGACAACTAACATGAAAGGGAAAAAAGGACAGAATGTATACTTACGCAAGCAGTGCCTCCTGGTTCCCCTCGGTGACTCACGCGTGCCGCCACCAAACTTCAAAAAGCTTGAAGAAATAAAAATTCACAAGCGCGCGCTTTGCTGCCAAACGTCCAAACGAAATGACCACAAGCTATGGATTGGGATTGGCTTGGAACGCACGTGGGAGCGAGAGCGGATGCCTACGTTTATGCGTAAAGCGGTAGATAAATACACGTTTAGTTTCGAATAATTTCTTTGAAGCTTAGTGTTGACAACACCGCCAAGAGTAATTTTTATCAATTTTTTTACACTTCAATTTATTAATGAGCAAAACATCTTATTTTACGCGACAGCTAAGATGGAATGGCATGGCTACTTTTGACTACTTTCAGCTCAAGTGTTGGCTCCTTTTAAAATGTTCCCAACGGCAACCCTGCCCGCGAGTCATGCCGCGAGTACCGCGAGTGCTCGCGCTTGTTTTTCTTTTGTGGTGTGGAGGTGTTGGTCGTACTGCCTGTCTGCTGTCCCTTTGTGCGGCTGTTGCGGTCCTCGTCTTTCACCGCAAAGCTTCTGCATTTCGCCATGAATGCAAAGCAACGCAAGTACCGTATCGTTGAAAAAGAATACCGTGAGATCTTGCAAGATCTCGGTATTTCACAACGGCCGGTCGCATCTACGTCTTCAAGCTTGGATCAAGGCGGCAGGAAACGATCGCACTCCGAAACATCAGTCGACGTACGCACCCCCCAACTCTTGCTACCGTCCGAAGCAACCACGCGACGCAGAAGCGAAGTGCGCGCTGAAGACGCGTGATTGAAATCTATGAGCGTAATCAATATGAAGACGATTAACCGATAGCGATTAATACGTCCCTATCGAAAAATCCCGTATATATGTGTCATATATGTCTGGTTCATACGAGATTATGGAATATCTCGTATGATTAAGGAATATCTCGTATGTGTCATATGACACATATGTGTCATATGTGTCTGGTTTACAATTTTTGGGAAAGGAAAGGGAAGGGCTGGGGTGGAATTATAAGGCAATTAACAATAAAATAGCTTCCATTGAAGTTAGTAAACTAAAGAAAGTAAAAAAAAAAAATTCGGACGCGAAAAAAAAACTACGCCGCCGTTCCGGATTCGAACCACCGACCTAGAGATCTACAGCTCACTACACTACCCACTACACCACTGCTGGCTTTTTTTTTTGTCTTTATTGCCTGTTTTGACAGATTACAACAGATCATAAACAGATGTTCTGCGCTGCACACTCAAACAACAAGAACGGACATGTGTTTCACTCGCGTGAGAAAATCAAAACTGTCTCAGGGAACACAACTCTCCCATCAACTCGATAACTTCATCTCCAAAACATAGCTCCTTGTACACTTCACGTAGCTTAAATATGTTTTCTTTGAAGTAATCGCGGACAGAACGCGCATCTTCATCACAGTGTCGTACAGCCATCCTGCTTCGCCAAATACTGTGCAGGCCAAGCAGGAAAATTACATCATATTTATAAAGATCCGGCTCTATGTCCAGGAATCGTATCCCATACGGCGTTAGGGGTAAGTCTTTCTTTATTGCACGCTGGAGCACGTCCCAAAAGAGCAGCGCATCCCAGCAATCAATAAAAACGTGTTCTATTGACTCTGGTTTGCGACACAACAAGCAGTCAGCACCCCATGGTAGAAACAATCCCTTTTCCTCCATCCATGTTTTAACCGGCAACGTCCCAGTGTGTAACTTGAAGAAAAACGTCTTCACACCCGCTGGCACCAACATTTTTCGTACTCTTTTTAAAACATTTCCTGCTTGGCCTCCACTATACATAGATCGATAGATTGGCTCCGGGAAGACAGAGTCGAGCAAATCTTTTAACAATTTCTTACGCGTGACATTAGAAAGATATTCCAAACTGAAGCGCGCATTCAGAAACCGGAAAGCAAAGACCACTTCTTTCAAAAACCTACTTGCACTGTATCTCATCCCGTCCACACTGGAAATAACATAGTTTGGCAAAGCCGAAGAAAGCCTCACTTGAATAAATGTCCGCAGGAAAGGGTCGCGTTGATCTCGAAGAAACAGAAATCTTGACACCACCTGCCTCAGGTACAAGTGTGGCAAGGAAAGACCCCCTTTTCTCAAACGCAGAAATAAATTATCACGTTTAGTCCTCTCCCATGAGGACTGCCAAACAAAAACTGCGAAGAGACGATGAAACTTTTGAATGCTAAGTCGAGAGCATGAAAGGACCTGCAACAAATAGCACACTTTTGAAACCAGATATAGATTGCATATGTTTGCGCGCGTGAATACAGACAGTTCCTTCCCCGACCATTTCTGTGCACGCGTGGAGAGTTCTTGAATTTTCTCCTTCCAAAAGTCATCGTTATCTCGATACTTGTCAAGAGGTACACCTAGGTATTTGGAAGGAACATGTGACCATTTTACACTTGCATGAAACAAAGGCGCTGATGCCCATTTCCCATGCCAAAGGCCCGCACACTTGTCCAGGTTAACAACGCTATTGGTTACATCACAAAATCTACGAACAACCGACATCGCATGTTCTATGCTGCTGTGGTCACTACAGAAAACTGCCACATCATCGGCATAAGCCAATACTTTAATTTCACATGCTTCCAGTTCGAAACCACGAATACAGCTGTTATTTATTACATTTCGGCAAAGTGGCTCCAGGTACAGAGCGAAAAGTAGCGGTGACATTGGGCAGCCTTGCCGCACGGATGCTCTAACGGCAATTCTGTCTGTGAGCTCTCGGTTAACAACCAGATTCGTGGTACAGTTGCTATAGGCCATTTTAACCCCTTTTAAAATAACTTCTCCAACACAGACATGTTCAAGGATTTTAAAAAGAATGTCATGACATACACGGTCAAATGCCTTCTCTAAATCAATTTGCAACATTGCGACTCGCCTAAAGTCAGCGTCACAGCATTCCAGTATACTCCGCGTGACATGAACATTCGTGAAGATGGTCCGCCCTTGAATTCCACACGTCTGGTGGGGGCCAACCAAGATGTCCATAACTGATTGTAAACGTTTGGCTAATACTTTCATAAAAATTTTATAATCAACATTAGTAAGCGTTATCGGCCGATAACCTGTAACTTGCTTAAGCTGAGCAGGATTGTCAGTTTTCGGTATAAGTACTGTATGTGCACGAGAAAACGACGGTGGTAAAATACCAGTTCTAAATGACTCTTCATAAACGCGTTGCAAAATGAGAGCAGTTTCACGTTTGAACGCCTTATAAAATTCTGCTGTTATCCCGTCAGTACCTGGCGATTTCCCCAAGTGAAGCTCATCAATAGCGCATTCCAATTCCGCTGTTGATAAGTCGGCAGACAGGATGTCAGTGTCTTCACTGGTCAGTCGGGGTAATAGACTTAAAAATTCATCCTGAAAGGCCTGTACATCTGCCGATTTGGAAGCGAACAAATCACGGTAATGCTCACTGAAAGCCTCTCTTATCGCCTTGGGATTGTCTGTCAGAATGCCTTTGTTTTCAATTTCTACGATATCTTTTCTTCTAGCGTATCTTTTTTCTGTCGTCAAATTTAGCCTACTGGGCATATCATCTGCCAGCAAGCGATCTGCTCGTGCACGAATTGCAGCTCCCTGAAACAATGTCGCATCGATAACCTCAAGCTTTGCTTTAACTTCGCTGATAAGGTCACTGTATAGTCCCGGAGCTCTATTTTCCTCTGTAATTAATTCTTTCAACATCTGTTTTAGGTTCTTCTGTTTCGCTTTCTCAGCAGTTTTTTCCATGCCAGCAGTGGTGTAGTGCCTTCTGAGAAAGCACTACACCACTGCTGGCATGGCAAAAACTGCTTTACATTTCGATGACAAGACTTATGCTATGCTTCCCACTACTTTAGAATTGGACGGTTAGGTGCGAGGACAAATGTTTATTTTTAAGGTATAAGGAGCTGAACTACAGCCGATTGCACTTCCACTGATATTGTGGATCTTGATGTGCTCTGTGATAAGCACTGAAAGATCTGATATTTGTATGTATTTTAATTTTCACAGCGCCTGCACCATTGATCGTAGTACTCTCATTGCGCACATATTGTTAACTACAGTCGGAGCTCTTGCATGAAAATACCTGGCGTTATTAGCTCAACTAAGCCCAGAAGGCAACATTTGCCTTCTGGCTGAACGTTTGTCCAAGCACATTGGAAACGCCTAACGTCATACTGTTTGGATAGGCGCGGTTTACAACAGGAGGGCACAAGCAGAGAATCAAGGAGAAAAATACTTGAAACAGGCCAAGAGTTTTTTTTATGCGTTGGTTGGGCACTTGTTAATCGCTTGTTCATCCCTTCTTTTCCGCGTGTTTCAAACAGCAAGGCCCACTCTATGAGAGGCACTCATCAGCGGCTATGTGTTTCGCACGAGATTGATGTAAGCTGATACGGTGCATATCGGAGCTCTTGTGTACGCACGAGTGTCGCGTGTCAGTTAAGGTATGCCACATATGTAATCCATACAAGTCACCTTTCCGTAGCGCGTGAACTACTATATATGCAGCAGATGTGTTCATCTGTGACATTTGTGACGCGTATGAGCTCGTACGCAGCCTATACGCGTTCATACGAGACACATTAATTTGTGACACACATGAACTCGTATGAAGTATATGTGCTGATACGAGGCGCATTTGTCGACACATATGGCTCATATGGTGCTCATATGAGTCAAACGAGGCACATATGAACTCGTATGAAGCCTATATGTGTTCATATGAGGCACATATACTGACACATATAACTCATATGGGCTGCATACGAGGCAAAGGGAGAGAACGAGTACCGTGGAGGCGCAATGCCTTCGCATTCTTCCAATTCGAGTTCCCGCAGACGATGTAACGTTTTTTTCTTAAGCTATATGTATCTCTTATATAAGCGCATGGTCAGCGCTGTCCTATCATGGAGCAAACGCACGTTACTGTTTACCCATTCCTGCTTTAATGGAGTGCTCGACACGATGCGCCATGCATATATGTTTTGGTGCTGTTCTGCAGGTATACCGCATTAACTGCGACGCCCAAGCACATCAAGGTACAGCGGATCTAACGTTAGAATCGAGAAGTTATTTTTATAAAATGCTATTTGTAGTTTTTGAAATTCAGGCCTGAAAATCGGTGCTGCATGTATGTTTCTCCGACTCGCATTCTTTCATTGCACGACTGGACTTTTTACATTTACACAGAACGAAGACCACAACCTTAAAGGGGGAAATAATCGCATGCATGCATGCATGCAACTTTGCATATTTTAGTTTAAAAAACTGAGATTTAAAAAATCTCACAGGAGGTTATGCGGGTTTTTACGAAGATATCATTATCTACGCCCCGAACTATATATGCTTATAAATAATTAACAATGTGCGAGCTATATATATATATATATATATCGCGCCTATCGCCGCAATTGAGAAAACTAAGAAGTCACAATAGCAACTGCATGATGCTTCATAGCAGTCGGCACTTCAAAGTTGCGTTGCCTATTGCAGGAATTGGCCAGCTTCTAAATATGGCAAAGTCAATGCAGGGGAAACATTCGAGAAAGTGGTCCAATACTGCCAACTTCTAAAAATGGCTGAGCCAAGGC
Source organism: Amblyomma mixtum (assembly GCF_055824585.1). Classification (NCBI taxonomy): domain Eukaryota; kingdom Metazoa; phylum Arthropoda; class Arachnida; order Ixodida; family Ixodidae; genus Amblyomma; species Amblyomma mixtum. The sequence goes on along the minus strand of NC_143021.1, from coordinate 64,482,025 downwards.
GGGTGAAACGTCCGAGAAATTGGTCCAATACTACCAACTTCTAAAAATGGCTGAGCCAAGGCGGGGAAAACGTCTGAGAAACTGGCCCAATAGACCTTATGCAAAATTGCTGCCATCTATCGGAGAAAAGAAGAACCAGTGGAAAGCCGCCATGTTGGAGGATGACTGAAGCTCATTCCGCCTCTGCTCTATGGATTTAGGCGTGCCCCGCGTTAGCTTCCTTACTGCTGTGCTGGCTCGAAAATCTCATTTCCTGTCACTTGAGCCTGTAAACATGACTGAATGGTCAGTCGACCTGTTTTTGCTGCCCAAGTTTCCAAGTGACTTCACAGACACTTACTACGCGTCCAAAACACTTTCCGAACGCCACCGGGTACGGAGCTACAAGTTTTTCACGGTGTCCTACGTCAGTTTACCGACGCTGAACACCAAGAAATGTACAAAGCAAGTGTAATTTTCGTTTACGGCTACAAATGTGCGCATTTCAGTCTAGTTTGAGACAGTTTTTATTTGCTTCGATACTTTTTGCGAACGGGCTTGCCGCTTGAATTGCTGTTGTGGTAACATTTTCTGTGTGTTGCGTCGGCGCCGAAAGCAAACGATAGTAAACCTCACATGCTGGTAGTGTCGAAAAAAGTGGCCTCTCAACATCCGACGCTTTTCATTTTCCTTGAAAAGTTTGTACAGGATTTGTTTGTTTGCCCTAGTGCCCTAGACAGAAAAAGGAAACGCTTTATTATTATTACCGGGCACATACACGCCTAGGTTCCCGCACGACCCCACTACACAAGTGTTTACCATTCTTGGTCTATCGCTGTTAAAAACAGGTAGCCCGTGAATGCAGCAGTGTCTACGGTTTTACCATGACGAGCAAGCAGTTGTGCACTGAGATTTTTGGAGGATTGTACACGCGTTATGCATTCCTGCTACTAGTTGGAACTATGGTACCTCTTGAGCGGCTTCACTTACGGTAATTTTTTTTTTTACACAACACACGGCTTCGTGCAAACCGGCCGGTTAAGTGAAATCGCTACATGCATACAAGCCGTCGGTCCACAAAATAGGCACCTTTCCCTGGTCTAACAGAAACGATTGACTGACTTGCAGAGCGCAAACGCTCCGTGTCACGGGCACTTGAACCTTGCTAGTGTTTCCGTCGGAACAAATATTCGCACTAAAAACTAACGCGTGTAACCGCTGCGGCGGATAACGCTACGAGCGACGGTTCCCACAAAGCGCGAAACGTACCACTGAACAGCTGATCACGATTACTCTCTTGCGAGGCCGATAATCGCAGCCCTTCACGGGCAACCGCAGGAGAAAAAAAAAGCATTTGTGTGATATTTTCTTCGTGCCTACAAAGCTTATTTCTAAATTCATTTGCTACATGGTGATAACGAAATGTGTTGCGCGATGTCTCGACATGTAGCGACGGTTCTGCAACATTTGTGCCGCGGATGTCGGGGATCGCAGTCCAAAAATAGAAATGCGCTCAAATCAAGCCCTCTTGCCATTTCTCCCTGGGCGTCTTTGTGACTCTTCTGCGTACAGCAAGGCACTAAGCAATATGTGGGCATACTGAGGACGGTCAAACTCGAGCGCGCGCGACGAGCGTGCACCAGTACGTGCTGTGAATCCGGCGGCTATCCTCCAACATGGCGGATCGCGCGCGGCGACCGCTAGATGGCAGTGCATTTCGCATAAGGTTCGCAGGGCATCTATAGCAAGCTCGCAATAATGGAAATAGACGAAGAGGGGAAGGACAGCCTAGGAAGTGATCATAAACGTATTAGTCTACAGTTGGGAGCCCTAGTCAAAAGAGAAATGCAACGAAGTCCAAAAGACAACGCAAAATTAAATGATGAACAAATAGCGCTAATATCAGCCGATATAGAAGAAATAATTGAGAAACGCCACATGGAAAATTGGGATTATAATCGGTTGGAACTGCTCATCGCTACAAAAATGAAACAAGTGAAAGGAGTTAACCGCTGGAGAGGAAAGAGGAAGCCACGAAGCTGGTGGAATATGGAAATTAAGGAGGCCATCGAACAACGACGGGTGGCTTCAAGGGAACACAGAGAAGCAAAGAGGGCGCAGTTATCTGTAGAGGAAATAGGAAAAAAATGGGAATCTTATCGACAAAAGAAACAGCAAGTTCAGGTCCTAGTCCAGGCTAAAATAAAGCAGTCCTCTGATAAATGGCTGGCTGAAGTTCGCGAGGCAAATAAAGGGGGGCCAAGAAAATTCTGGAACCATATAAGCTGGTTGGGAAAAACAAATCAAAGAAAGCAGGAACAGATTATAGATGCTGAGGGAAAATGTTTGGAGGGAGACGATGCTGTGGACTACATTACGTCATTTATAGCTGCGTCTTTTAGCGACGCCAATGGGGTAATCTCCCCAAGTGAGGCGGCAACACAGGACAGCACAAAAGAGAACAGCTTAGAACTGACTAGTCTTAACTGGGAAAAGGCGGAAGCGAATATTCCTAAAACCACATCCGCAGGGATAGACGAAATTCCAATTAAGCTGATTAATGAACTTGGCCCAAGAAGCAAGGACGCGCTGATAAAAGCATTGGAGGCAGTCATAACAAATCAGCAAATTCCGCACAGCTGGAGACAGAGTAAAATGAATTTGATTTATAAAGGGAAAGGAGATAAGATGAACATAAAATCCTTCCGTCCGATTACGATAACATCTGTTATGTACAGGCTGGCAATGCAGGCGGTGAAATTAAAAATGCAGTCATGGGTAGAAGGGAATAGGATACTCGGAGAACTTCAGAATGGGTTCAGAAGGGGTAGGCGGTTAGATGATAGCCTGTTCGTGCTTACCCAATGCATAGAAATAGCTAAGGCGGAAAATAGACCTCTGTTTATAGCCTTTCTAGACATAAGCGGTGCATACGATAACGTGAACAGGGAACTCCTGTGGAGCATATTGAAAGATTTAGGTATTGGTGATGAGGTAATTGATTTTCTACAGGAAATCTACCGAGATAATGAAGTTGAAATTACATGGGAAGGGAAAAAAAGTACCACAACTGTAGGGGTGCACAAAGGATTAAGGCAAGGTTGCCCTCTATCACCGCTGCTGTTCATGCTTTACGTGATAAATATGGAAAGAAGGCTAGAAGAAAGTAATCTGGGTTATAATCTATCGTACAGATTAGGCGGAAATGTAGTTGAGCAGCGACTCCCGGGTTTAATGTATGCGGACGATATTGTACTGTTAGCAGATAGCCAGGAAGATTTACAAACTTTGGTTAATTGCTGTGGAGACGAAGGAGACGCTCTAGGATTCAGTTTTAGTGCAACTAAATCAGGTGTGATGATTTTTAACGATACAACTGATCAGGTGCTTACAATACAAGGCCACGAAATACCCAAAGTGGCCGAATACAAATACCTCGGGATATGGCTAAACGAAGGGCAGATATACACGGAAAAGCATGAACAGGCTCTTAGGGCAAAAGGACGAAGAGACGCCGGGATAATGAAACATAGGGCATTATGGGGGTACAACAAATATGAAGTACTAAGAGGTATTTGGAAAGGAATAATGGTGCCGGGACTTACTTTCGGCAATGCGGTTCTGTGCTTAAGGGCAGAAGTTCAGTCGAGATTAGACGTAAATCAGAGAGCTGTTGGAAGATTAGCACTAGGTGCCCACGGCAAAACCACAAACGAGGCAGTACAAGGGGATATGGGCTGGGCATCGTTTGAGGCACGGGAAGCTAAGAGTAAAATACTATATGAAGAACGCCTGAGGAAATTGGACGATAACAGATGGGCAGCTAAGGTATTTAAATATTTATACAGAAAGAACGTTGACTCACAGTGGCGGAAAAGAACTAGAAAACTAACCAGTAAGTATGCCGGTCATGAGGACGGAGAAAGAAAGAGCATTAAACGACAGGTTAAAAACGCGGAAGTTAAAAATTGGATGAATTCAATGGAAAAGAAACATAGTGTAGAACTATATCGATTCTGGAAAAGGCAGATCAGGAAAGAATTTTTCTATGATAACTCAAGAGGCAGTGCCCTACTTTTTGAAGCTAGATCAGGGTGTCTTAGAACGCGCAGCTACAAAAAGAAATTTAACGAAGAAGATGACACATGTGCAGTGTGTGGTAGATCTGTGGAAACAATTGAACACCTCATAATCAAATGTGATGGTATCCATCCGGATGTCGATGCAGGCACAGTCACTCTTTCTGAGGCCCTAGGGTTTAAAGATAACAATGGTCATGTAAATAAATCTGCAGTGGAAGTCAGCAAAAAGCGATTGGAGGATTGGTGGTTGAAAAGCAGAGATGTGGCATAAGGTTAGAATAGTAGGAAACCGTAGGCAAAGTTGATGGAGAATCTTAATGAGAATTGCCAACACAGTAAACAAAAAAAATAATAAATAAAGAAAAGCTGAGCATGGTGGCAATTGCCACCACCCCGTTTCAAAGGGGGCGCTCCTATCCATCCATCCATCCATCCATCGGTCTATACTGCCAACTTCTAAAAATGGCTGAGCCAAGGCTGGGAGAACGTCTGAGAAACTGTTCCAATACTGCCAACTTCTAAAAATAGCTGAGCCAAGGCTGGGAGAACAGAGGCAACGCGGGGCCTTCACACGGCTGTCGTTTGCCAACTCAGATCCTACATTTGACCGATGTCATGTGCTGCTTGGGACCTGCTTGTGCAATGGTTCCAGGTGAAAGAAGAGCGCCATCTCGAGGACCATGACGCAGTTCTCCACGTCCACGTTTCGCGAGATGAACGCACAGCACTCACTGAGCAGGCCATGAACGAGCAACTGGTCCGCGGCAACGGTGAGGTCTTCGACATTAGCAGAGTGGTTTGTTGGGCGAGTTGGTTTGCCATATTGAAATATACCTGCGCTTAAAAGACACGGACTGAAAGATAGAGACACACACACATAGCGCTGGAAGCGCTATGTGTGTGTGTCTCTATCTTTCAGTCCGTGTCTTTTAAGCGCAGGTATATTTCAATCTTCGACATTGTCGGTCGTGATCGCCGCGTCGCCGACGCTCGCGTAATTCACGACGGCCTTCAGCGCCTCCTTGCTTACCCCGGGGATGAGGAAGTCACCTCGACTCGCCTGGGACAGCGGCCCGTTGAAGAGTGCGTCGAAGTACTCGCTGCAGGCGCTGAGGTCCTCCTTGAACACGGCGAAGAACCCGTCATCGGAGGTTCGCAGAAGGGCCACTGGGGTCGGGACAGCGTCGCTCATGACTCAAGTAGTCGCATCCGAGGGCTGCTCTGTACGGCGAGTTCTGTCGGTCACTCTCCCGATGCCGCTTTTTTTTTTTTTTACCGCGATCGGCAGCAGGTCAGAATGCAAGTTCCGGAACGATTGTGAGTCGAGGGACGAACTCGCCTTTGTCTCTGGAAGAACGCGCGGGCTGTGAAATCGAGAGGAGCGAAAATTTAGACGCGGCGTAAATAGAATTCAGTCTTGCTTCTCGGGGTCTCGCTGTGATCGCGGCAAGTGCCAAGGGTGGGCCCAAGGCGCAAAGCGCGCGCGAATGTTGGTGTTAGTGAAAGCAAAGAAGTTTGGCTTAATTTCAAATTGTGGGGTCCTGTTCATGTGTAGATGACGGAGTCATTAGGTGAACGCGCCGCTGGCAGTCCCAGAAAAATGCTGCAGCAGTCGCTGCTTTAATTTTATTAAAGCTTTGCTTGCTAGATTCGCCTGACTCCGTCTGAAACAGAAGCAGACCGATTTTACTTATGAATAGTTTGCCGTTATTTCTCTTCTTTTTTGCGTGTGATTATGTGTTCTCGCGCCGAGTGTCAAGAGCGTCGTTTTCTTCCTGCACACTCGTGTTTCTTTTGCATCTCCTGTTTTGAATTTGTAGATGATGATGATGATGTAAACATTTTTAATTATACCTAAAATTGGCGGTCGGCCTTGTGAGGACCTCGTCCCCTGTGGTTGGCTTCCCCACAGTGCACCCTTCTTAGCCGTGTTGCTCCCCGTAATGCACCCTCTTTAGTCGGGTTAGTTGCGTTAACGAACAGGGGAGGGCGCCGGCTTCGAAGCCACATGAGCGCCACGGATGGCGTGATTACTGCGCGCGCGCGAGGGGGAGGCGGCCCTCTTCGGCTGGGGATTTGGCCGCGTTCGTACGGGTCGCGCGGCGCTCCGCTCTTCCCCGGCGGGCCCCTCGTGGAGGGAACTTGGTCCCGCCAGCTCATCCTGTCTGGCCTCGGAGTTTCCCTCTTGCCCTAGCGTGGGCGAACGCTAGCTCTTTACCCTGCTGGTGAGTCAGACGTCCTCGATTCCTCAGCGTATTTTGTTGCTAGCTGGCGTTATTGTTGCTGTAGCAATAAATGCCGGTTTGTGTAAGCCAGTGTGTCGTTCCTTTGTTTCCTCAGAGCAAGGCCCGCCGTGGTTGGCGTGGGCGCGGTAGCGTACGCAACCACGGGGTGGGGTCCCGGTGGCTTTGAACTGCGTCAGCCGCAGTTAAATGGGGAGAACGTATTTATCTCCCTAATTAAAACGCCTACAGCCTCTGGAAGGCGATCGGACGTTGCAGCTGCTCTTGCCCTTTCGGTCAGCTCCTGATGAATTTTCTAGACTAAGCTGGAGAGCAATTCCTCCCACTGCTCAACAGTCGGTTGTTCTATACTATCTATTACCGTGTTGTCTTGGCAGGCCCAAACCATGTGGTATAGCTCCGAGTCTATGCCACAGTGCGCGCATTGTGACTAATAGTCCTCTGGGTAGATCGCATCGTCTTTTTTGGGCTTGAATTCGTGTTCAGTTCAAGTCAGTTGTAGATTTTCTGTAGATTGGTTAATTTGTAGATTACTGTTTTTGTTTCTATTTTTCCTTTAAAACCCATTCTTAATATTACGCTTTGAATTTTTCGCTGTCTGGCCAGCCGCCCTTGAGGGTATATGCACCATCTTTTCAAGTGTACAGCAGCAGACTACCGTCCGAGCCATCTATATATTTTTTCTGCGTTCCATCAGCGCAACTATTGCATCGTGCACATCAATTTAAAGCAAGCAAGCGACAAAACCAAGCGGCAACCTTCAGAATTTTCTCGGTGTGTGATCTTCAGCAGTGAAGTGTATACGGGAACTGAAGCGCCCCAAGGTGCTGTGGAAAGCAGCGTGCATCTGTCCTGAATAGAGGTCAATCAAGGGCTGTATTTGTGCTCTTCATTTGCTTTCCCTAGCCATCCATCACCTGACTGCCCACTTTTTTTTCTTTTTGGTCGACCATGCATGTACAAAGCTTAAATGGTAATGCACGCTGCCTAAAATGTTGTAATAATGAAGAAAAAGTTACAGTGAAATCGTAACACAGAAAAGGTTGAACAGAGTGACCAGACACCTCTAATGGGAATATATGTACAGGGCAGGAAGGAGTGCAAAAACGAGAAAAACCTCTGCATCTCCCGTAACCGACACTATTGAATTAGAAATATTATAGCGCAAACAAAGACACGGACAAAAAAGAGAGGAAACACACACACAAGCGCTAACTGTCAACTGAATTTATTCGGTGAAAGCCACACCTTTTATAAGCCGAAGGATCGTGAGAAAAAATGACAAAAAAAAAACAAAAAAAAACAAAAAGGTTGAGTCAGAGCCATCAAATCGCGAGCGCATGCGCGGGTAGACAAGGGCATCACACTTCGGTTTATCTTCCATCTAAGTAGCTGCATTAAAATAGTCAATCACAGCCTGGAACAGAGATAAAGAAGGTTCGCTGATGCACTCGCTGCCAAGTTTCTGTATGTGGTAGGCTTCTAGGCTTATCCGTGCTGTCCTGTCTTTACTTTTGCCAAGAACATTTGTCTCCTCAAACCGGGCCACGCATGCTCCACACTTACTTACATGTGCAACAAGATGCTTGTATTTATCGCTTTTATTTTCTAAATTTAGGGCGTGTTCCCCTAGACGGTCGTTGACACAACGTCCAGTTTGGCCTTGAAAGCAAAGCAAAGGATTGTAAGCATGAAATGTTTACGGGCATAACACATTGGTTGTAGATGGTACAAGTCGAAATCTTGAAATGGGTCTACTGTTCAACACACCACACCACACTCTTCCTGTTGCGTCGAAGCGATCGCCTGCCATAGTGCGGGCTTAGGTAGGCAGCCGGGTACCGTGGCGGCCTTGTCGATTCCGGGAGCGGCCGCATAATGATGGCGTTGTCGGCAGGGGCGAGCAGTTTTCGGCCGTGGCGTATCACTCGCAAAGCGATCGCTTTCCGCAAGACGCTTACTATTCCTCCTTTCATCAAGCTCCATTGCTCGGCTTAAGCAGCTGTGACGGTGGCGGCACTGAAATGCAGGACGATGCAGAACCGTACGCGAACACGACGAGACGCAGGCCTGACAAGAATGTATATGCAGCGCATTCGAATACTCCGCGAGCGTGTATACATCTACCTGCCGAAGGGGGAAACGACATGAGCTGAAGGCCCAGCGGCCGGTCTTTTACATGTGTGAGTGTGGGACCGCGGCGCCATCCTTGGGGACGGCGCGGAATCAGTTTTTCCACCCAAAGCCCTTCTCGCCCTGGAGCTCCCCTCTTGCTCTAAGCGGCCCTCTCTCAAAGCTCCTAACAGATCACGTATGAGTGTCGTTAAATCTCGTACGGTGCTCGGATGCTCTCGTTTAAGCTCTCGGATGTGTGGAATTCAGTGCTCGGATGTTGCCTCTCGGTCTCGGCGTGACGTCACCACACTGCCGACAACGGGAGCTAAAAGAATTTCATGCTTAAAAGAACGCAGGTAACCAGCACATTGCAAGGACCGAAGGCTGTCGCCCCGCACGCGGGCGGCTTGACCTTGGAACTCTAATGGGAGTCAGCGAAGAAAAGGGAAAGAGGGGAAGCGTGGTGTCCGGCCGAACAAAAGCAAGGCGCGAAGCATGGAGGAAGGAAAATTTCTCTCCCTTCTTTCTTCAGGTCGTGTGCCTTTTGTTTGGATTGGCTATTTGCTCCCTAGAGTCGAAGGCGAAGCCGCTGTTTACCGCGCTTGTACTTTTGGTGCATGTTTTGGTGGGTGCCGTGTGTGAGAATCGCATTGCGCGTTCCTCTTTTCGTTTTCTACGGGCTTTTTTATTTTATTTATTTTTATTTATAAATACTGCTGTCTCTGAGGAGAGACATAGCAGGAGTGGGTGATTACATGAGAAAAACAAATAACATGGGTAGCATAGAAATAGATAACACAGAAATATTAAAAACAGATCAACGGGTCAAATTGTCAGGCAACTGAACAACAAACTCTTCAATTGGCAATGAACGAAGTGAGCCGTCCAATCCATTCCAAATTTCAACGGTTAGAGGGAAAAAAGAAAATTTAAAACAGTCTATATGTGGTTTGAAGGGAACAATGTTTAATGGGTGGTTCCGTCGGGTTGCACGTGCGCTTGATGACACAAATGTGAAGGGTGCCTGAATGCCAGATGATGTGTGAACGATCTTGTGCAGCATAATGATGCGTTCACGTGTGCGCCTATGTTCTAAAGTTTGTAAAGATAAACTGTGCATATGGGAAGAAGGTGAAAACTTGCGATCATACCGGCTGAAGATGAATCTTATTGCTTTTTTTTGAACTGATTCTAAACGGTCAATGTCGCGCGCGTAATGAGGGGACCAGACAATTGAGGCGTGCTCCAGGATGGGTCGAACTAGTGATTTGTAAGCAGTTAATTTACATTCCTTCGTGGCATTTTTTAAGGTTCGTTTGAGATAACCAAGTTTGCGAAGTGCTTTCCCAGATATGTTATTTATGTGAGCATTCCATTTTAAGTTATGCGAAAATATAACGCCCAGGTATCTGAACTCGCTGACGTGGGTCAAGCAGTTACTGTTGTTACTGTAAGAGAAATGCAGCGGATTCTTTTTGTTACCAAAGGTCATTGCAACTGTTTTAGTGAAATTAATTTTCATTTGCCATGCATTACTCCATTCACAGAACAATGAAAACACTTTGTTTAGTTCCTGTTGATCATCGGCGTTAGCAACGTTGCGGTAAAGCACACAGTCATCGGCATATAGGCGTAACTTCACTGCGGTGTCGTTAGTAACATTAGCTACATCATTAATAAAAATTATAAAGAGTAGAGGCCCAAGCACCGACCCTTGGGGCACACCTGAAGTTAGTGACTGACGATGACTGTGCATGGTTAAAAGTGACGAACTGGGATCTTAAGTGTAAGTAGTCGGTTATCCAGTCCAGTAACTTATTGCCGTTAAACATGGTGCGTAGTTTACGAAGAAGCTTATTATGGCAGACCATGTCAAATGCTTTGGAGTAATCTATAAATATTGCATCGATTTGATCACGGTTATTTAAAGCGGAAGCGATGTCGTGAGTAAATTCAATGAGCTGAGTGACCGTGGAAAAACCAGATCGAAAACCGTGCTGACAGTGTGACAGTTGATTATGACAAGTTAAGAACTGAACAAGGTGCTTGTGAATAATGTGCTCAAGAAGCTTGCAGCAAGTGGAAATTAGGGAGATCAGTCGGTAATTACTAATTCGTTGTTTATCGCCAGATTTAAACACCGGGATGACATTGGCAATTTTCCAAGCCCGGGGAACGGAGGATGTGTCCAGTGATTTGTTGAAAATCACTGTAAGGTAACGGGCACTCCATTCCGAGTACCTCTTTAAAAACATGTTAGGTATGGCGTCTGGTCCCGCACTTTTAGTTGTGTCAATTTTTACTAACAGATTGTGAACCCCAGGGTAACTTACTTCGAGGTTGGGTAACTGGTGTTCCGAGCTATGAATGAAGGGAGGATTGGTACCACCATCAAGATGAAAGACAGAGTGAAAGTAGCTATTGAAGGCTTCAGAAATGGTTACGGGATCAGTGCAAGGCTGCTCGTTGATAATGAAAGATACAGAGTCATGGGAAGAGGGTAATATTGTTTTCCAAAATTTCGATGGGTTCTCTTTCATGAATGTTGACAGTGTTGTGTTGAAGTAAAAGTGTTTAGCTTGTGTCATTTTTGTCTTTAGCTCCGACTTGAGTGAAAGTAGTAGTGAATCGCGGCTTTCGTTTCCTGGCCGGCTGCGCTTGCGCAAGCGCTTGATGCGTCTTATGAGATGAATTATGTCTCTTGTGTACCACGGATGCTTCTGGTTATGTTTCACACATTTTGTGGGGACGAAATGAAGCACACAGCTATGTACTAAATTATGAAACTGCTCTAACAAAGCATCAACACCACACGTTTCACTGCCTGTCACGAAATCTCCGAAACACGACGCTAGCAGTTCAGTAATAGCACGGTCGTTGGCAGGGGTAAAATCTTTAACAATATTGAAATTCGGCTTATGGGGCTCACAAACCACATTAAATTGCATGAAAACACACTTGTGATCTGACAGTCCGTCGACTACATCACACTGAAATCCGTATTGCAGCAACTGTTCATTAACAAAAACAAGGTCAAGAACAGAGTTTACTCGAGTTGGACATTCAACGACTTGTGTTAAATCATATGATCTAGCCATATTGATTAGGGATTCACAAACAACCTTGTCACGACCTGTTGAAATTAACAATTTCCAATCGATACAAGGAGCATTGAAATCACCTGTAATGGTCATTTTATACTTGTGGAGCCTGTGTTCCGCTATGTATTCTGTAATGTGCGAGAAAATATTTTCCGAGCCGGGCGGGCGGTACACAGCACCCACGACTGTCACGAAACCAGAAATGTTTAGCCGGCACCAAACAGACTCAGTATTCGGAAGTTCTGGCAATACGAAAATTTCAATGCCTTTTCTAATGAACAGAGCTACGCCCCCTCCTCTAGCAAACTGCCTGTCGTTTCTGATAACCGAGTAATCTGGAGGCAAAAATTCTACATCTGATATGGAGTTGTCCAACCATGTTTCTGTTACGCAAATAACTGACGGAGTGTAACATTCTACAAGCCAATTGAAATCTTCAATCTTATTAAGCAAGCTTCTAGCATTTAAGTTCAAAAGAGTCAGTTTCTGCTTTTCTTTCTGCTCATTTCTACCTTTCTGCTCATTAACGAGTCACTCTGTGTCCCTAGGCACTGCAGCACGTGCAGCCTTGACAAGCCTTTTGGAAACATCATCCCAAGTGTAACGAACACTGTCGACTATCAGGGAATCGTATTGCAACCTATACTTATCTGCTTCTTTGCGGATATCAACCGAGTTGTCCCAGAGAGCCTTCCTAATGTGCCGTACACGCGCAGAAAAGTCTTCGCTAATGTGCGCATCAGATCCTTTTAGTTTTCTGGCGTTTTTAAGGATCGAAAGCTTGGTTCTAAATAAACAGATTCACAACAGCGCTACGGAACAAGGACACAAGGAACACGAAAAACACAGGACGGGCGCTGACTACCAACTCTTTATTGCGTGAAAAACCAGCACAGATTTATACTATTTCCTAGACCACGTGATGCACTGTCAGCCACGGGACACAGCGAAGGAACGCTTCACACGTTTGGGGAGTCATCACACAGCTCGACAGAACTCATAAAACGTGCATGCACTATCAAAAAATATAGCATTACCAAGCTAATGATAAAGGGACTAACAGATACAAAGATGTGCATGGACCAGCTACAGCCAATGACAACTGCAGCTCAGATAGACAAGACAATGAGTACTTCAAAGCAAAGCGGAATCTTTGGGCTACGTTAAAAACATTCAAGAGAGCGAGAAGGCGTAAAAACATGAGAAAAGCATGAGCAAAATGGCGATGAAAAAAGTAAAAGTTGCTAGGCAATAGGCACAGTCAGCAGGCTAAAAGCGAAAACAAGAAACCGACACCAACAAATAACACGGTAAAAGTAACAATCGTTAAAAAGGGAAACTAAAAGAAAGAACAAAAACATGAACCACCACCGGCCAAGCAATGAAGACGGTAAAACAACTAAAAGTCTTTAAAAGACAGAGGAGCAAAGTTCCGCATAAGGTCAACAAACAAAACAACGCAAAATAAAACACTATAAGGTGAGATGCAGGAAAAACCGTTTGTCAGGAAGTCTAGCAGTTAAAACGCAAGAATCGCGTCCGTTCAAGAAAGGACCTTTCTTTCTCCTGTAAACAGACAGATGAGCTGCTGATGCACTCGTCCCCAGCCTTTTCAATCAAAAAACCTTCAATAATCTCCCTTTCTACTCTACTCCTTGCGGTCGCCAGAAACTTGGTGTCTGAAAACATAGGTCGACAATCGTGACGGGGTTGGTTACAATGTAGTGCCATGTGGCTCCCAGACTTGTTTTTTACATTCAGGAAGTGTTCGCTTGCTCTGTCATTGAAGCAGCGTCCAGTCTGGCCGATGTATACTTTTCCACAAGTGAGGGGAATCTGGTAGACAACTGCGGATCGACATTCGGTGTACTGACGGGAATGTTTTACTGAGCAGGTCGCCCGCTTCTTCCGGTTTACCATCGGACACACTCTTGCCAACTTACATGGGGCAGAAAACACAACGTTCACATCGTACCTGGCTGCAACCTTCTTAACATTGTGCGATAGCTTATGGATATAAGGAATAACGGCAACACGTTTCCTTTCCCTGGGCTCTCTCCTTCCCTCTCCTAGCTTCATTTTCTGTAGTAAGGCTTCGCACAGGCCTGCTATGAGGAAAGGTGAGTAGCCAGCTAAAAGAAGGCGTTCAACCTGGTTATCAAAGCTGTAATCAGCCATGTGCTCGCAACTTTTTGTTAGTGATGCATGAAGTGCGCTAGTTGCGACTGCCCGCTTGACAAGTTTGGAATGCGCACTGTCGAAGGGGAGCAAACCTTTCTTCGATCTAACGTTGTACGACCAACACACTCGCTTACCACTAAAAACCAGCAACAGATCTAAAAACTGGATCCTGTTCTCTTTTGGCATTTCCCACGTGAAGTTCATTCCACCAGAATAGTCCTTGAACACTCCGACGATGTCCCTGACGGCTTGTGGCATGTCAATAGCAGCAGCACTGTCTAACACTATGAGGAAATCGTCCACGTACCGATAGATCTTGACGATGTGCTTGTCATGTAGACGTTCTTGAACTGCCCGGTCCATGGTGGACAAGAAAATATCCGAGAGCACCGGGGCAACGGAGGAACCAATACAGATTCCCGATTTTTGTATCAGGAGCTGGTCTTTGTACGACACTACTGTGGATTGCAGGTAAAACTGAAGTAGGGTGATGAACCTGTCTTGACCTATTCCGGTTGCATTCTGAAAGCTGATGGCTCCGATCTCGTCTATCCTTTGGATAACAGCTGTGAAAAGTCCTTCATGGGGAATGGAGTAAAAAAGGTCTTCTACGTCAATTGAAAAGGCCGTAGCAGCATCTTGCATTCCTTGGCGTAGGTCCTCGACAACTTCCAAAGAGCTGCGTACTTGAAATGGGTCAGCTCCAGTCAAAAGGTTCAAGCTGTCACGAAGGAAATGTCCAAGGTGTTCCTGCCAGGTGCCTTTTTCCGAAACTATACTTCGTAGCGGACAATCAGGCTTGTGGGTCTTGCCTGAGAAGAACATTTCAAGGCATCCACTTTTTGCTTTTTCCACTTTTTTTGCTACTGTTTCCAAATGACATTCTTTTAAAAGACGGATCGCGGCTGATTTCTTCCTAGCCTCTCGAGACTTTACGTTCTTAAAATTCTTTGCTATGGCAGCCAGTGCCTTGTCATTAAAAACACCACTCGGCATTACAACAAATCCGCCTTCTTTGTCTGCCTGCATCACATTTAGGTTGTTGTCTTCCATAAATTTCGTGACTTTCACGAGGGGCGGACGTAGCTTCCGGCCGTGACTCACGTTTTTGATGACGCAATCCACACCGTCTCCGATGAGCCGTTCCTTGTCCTGGGTGTGCGTTCGGTCTGCCACCTCCCTGACCATTGCCAACAACCGGGAAGGAGTAGCAGTAGGTTCATAGGAGTACTTAGGCCCTTTCTGTAGAATATTCCTGATGTCCTCTGGAAGTCTGGCGTCTCCGAGAACGGTGACTTGGTTTGGTTGGACGATCTTCTCTTTGCGCCGAGCAGGGAGGCTGAGGCGTGCTCGCTGCCACAGAAACTCTGTGCTTTGGGCTGCGAGCCTCTTGTATTCCTGCAATTTCCTGGCTTCGCCACGGCTTCCACACTCTTCCTGGATGACACATCTGAGGCAGTCCTGGTATAACCTAACTTGTCGCCAGTACTCCGACTTCAGCACCTTGCCGACGCGTCGTGCGTGGCCCCAGGATGGCGCCATTCCACCAAACAAGGTCTGAATCTCTAGAGGGATTATTCTTCTCTTGAGGCAGTACGAGAGCACTCTCGACTGGCAGGTGGTGACAGCGACCAGGTTGACCAGGGATATAGCAGAATCGTGCTTAGGTCGTTGACAGAAAAAAGAGCCCAATGTAGGAGAAATACGTTCTAAGAGGATTCTGGTGTGGGCTAGTTGGTTCATGCTTAATAAACAGATTCACAACAGCGCTACGGAACAAGGACACAAGGAACACGAAAAACACAGGACGGGCGCTGTCTACCAACTCTTTATTGCGTGAAAAACCAGCACAGATTTATACTATTTCCTGGACCACGTGATGCACTGTCAGCCACGGGACACAGCGAAGGAACGCTTCACACGTTTGGGGAGTCATCACACAGCTCGACAGAACTCATAAAACGTGCATGCACTATCAAAAAATATAGCATTACCAAGCTAATGATAAAGGGACTAACAGATACAAAGATGTGCATGGACCAGCTACAGCCAATGACAACTGCAGCTCAGATAGACAAGACAATGAGTACTTCAAAGCAAAGCGGAATCTTTGGGCTACGTTAAAAACATTCAAGAGAGCGAGAAGGCGTAAAAACATGAGAAAAGCATGAGCAAAATGGCGATGAAAAAAATTAAAAGTTGCTAGGCAATAGGCACAGTCAGCAGGCTAAAAGCGAAAACAAGAAACCGACACCAACAAATAACACGGTAAAAGTAACAATCGTTAAAAAGGGAAACTAAAAGAAAGAACAAAAACATGAACCACCACCGGCCAAGCAATGAAGACGGTAAAACAACTAAAAGTCTTTAAAAGACAGAGGAGCAAAGTTCCGCATAAGGTCAACAAACAAAACAACGCAAAATAAAACACTATAAGGTGAGATGCAGGAAAAACCGTTTGTCAGGAAGTCTAGCAGTTAAAACGCAAGAATCGCGTCCGTTCAAGAAAGGACCTTTCTTTCTCCTGTAAACAGACAGATGAGCTGCTGATGCACTCGTCCCCAGCCTTTTCAATCAAAAAACCTTCAATAATCTCCCTTTCTACTCTACTCCTTGCGGTCGCCAGAAACTTGGTGTCTGAAAACATAGGTCGACAATCGTGACGGGGTTGGTTACAATGTAGTGCCATGTGGCTCCCAGACTTGTTTTTTACATTCAGGAAGTGTTCGCTTGCTCTGTCATTGAAGCAGCGTCCGGTCTGGCCGATGTATACTTTTCCACAAGTGTGGGGAATCTGGTAGACAACTGCGGATCGACATTCGGTGTACTGACGGGAATGTTTTACTGAGCAGGTCGCCCGCTTCTTCCGGTTTACCATCGGACACACTCTTGCCAACTTACATGGGGCAGAAAACACAACGTTCACATCGTACCTGGCTGCAACCTTCTTAACATTGTGCGATAGCTTATGGATATAAGGAATAACGGCAACACGTTTCCTTTCCCTGGGCTCTCTCCTTCCCTCTCCTAGCTTCATTTTCTGTAGTAAGGCTTCGCACAGGCCTGCTATGAGGAAAGGTGAGTAGCCAGCTAAAAGAAGGCGTTCAACCTGGTTATCAAAGCTGTAATCAGCCATGTGCTCGCAACTTTTTGTTAGTGATGCATGAAGTGCGCTAGTTGCGACTGCCCGCTTGACAAGTTTGGAATGCGCACTGTCGAAGGGGAGCAAACCTTTCTTCGATCTAACGTTGTACGACCAACACACTCGCTTACCACTAAAAACCAGCAACAGATCTAAAAACTGGATCCTGTTCTCTTTTGGCATTTCCCACGTGAAGTTCATTCCACCAGAATAGTCCTTGAACACTCCGACGATGTCCCTGACGGCTTGTGGCATGTCAATAGCAGCAGCACTGTCTAACACTATGAGGAAATCGTCCACGTACCGATAGATCTTGACGATGTGCTTGTCATGTAGACGTTCTTGAACTGCCCGGTCCATGGTGGACAAGAAAATATCCGAGAGCACCGGGGCAACGGAGGAACCAATACAGATTCCCGATTTTTGTATCAGGAGCTGGTCTTTGTACGACACTACTGTGGATTGCAGGTAAAACTGAAGTAGGGTGATGAACCTGTCTTGACCTATTCCGGTTGCATTCTGAAAGCTGAGACGCCAGCTGAGACGTTCTCGGAGACGCCAGACTTCCAGAGGACATCAGGAATATTCTACAGAAAGGGCCTAAGTACTCCTATGAACCTACTGCTACTCCTTCCCGGTTGTTGGCAATGGTCAGGGAGGTGGCAGACCGAACGCACACCCAGGACAAGGAACGGCTCATCGGAGACGGTGTGGATTGCGTCATCAAAAACGTGAGTCACGGCCGGAAGCTACGTCCGCCCCTCGTGAAAGTCACGAAATTTATGGAAGACAACAACCTAAATGTGATGCAGGCAGACAAAGAAGGCGGATTTGTTGTAATGCCGAGTGGTGTTTTTAATGACAAGGCACTGGCTGCCATAGCAAAGAATTTTAAGAACGTAAAGTCTCGAGAGGCTAGGAAGAAATCAGCCGCGATCCGTCTTTTAAAAGAATGTCATTTGGAAACAGTAGCAAAAAAAGTGGAAAAAGCAAAAAGTGGATGCCTTGAAATGTTCTTCTCAGGCAAGACCCACAAGCCTGATTGTCCGCTACGAAGTATAGTTTCGGAAAAAGGCACCTGGCAGGAACACCTTGGACATTTCCTTCGTGACAGCTTGAACCTTTTGACTGGAGCTGACCCATTTCAAGTACGCAGCTCTTTGGAAGTTGTCGAGGACCTACGCCAAGGAATGCAAGATGCTGCTACGGCCTTTTCAATTGACGTAGAAGACCTTTTTTACTCCATTCCCCATGAAGGACTTTCCACAGCTGTTATCCAAAGGATAGACGAGATCGGAGCCATCAGCTTTCAGAATGCAACCGGAATAGGTCAAGACAGGTTCATCACCCTACTTCAGTTTTACCTGCAATCCACAGTAGTGTCGTACAAAGACCAGCTCCTGATACAAAAATCGGGAATCTGTATTGGTTCCTCCGTTGCCCCGGTGCTCTCGGATATTTTCTTGTCCACCATGGACCGGGCAGTTCAAGAACGTCTACATGACAAGCACATCGTCAAGATCTATCGGTACGTGGACGATTTCCTCATAGTGTTAGACAGTGCTGCTGCTATTGACATGCCACAAGCCGTCAGGGACATCGTCGGAGTGTTCAAGGACTATTCTGGTGGAATGAACTTCACGTGGGAAATGCCAAAAGAGAACAGGATCCAGTTTTTAGATCTGTTGCTGGTTTTTAGTGGTAAGCGAGTGTGTTGGTCGTACAACGTTAGATCGAAGAAAGGTTTGCTCCCCTTCGACAGTGCGCATTCCAAACTTGTCAAGCGGGCAGTCGCAACTAGCGCACTTCATGCATCACTAACAAAAAGTTGCGAGCACATGGCTGATTACAGCTTTGATAACCAGGTTGAACGCCTTCTTTTAGCTGGCTACTCACCTTTCCTCATAGCAGGCCTGTGCGAAGCCTTACTACAAAAAATGAAGCTAGGAGAGGGAAGGAGAGAGCCCAGGGAAAGGAAACGTGTTGCCGTTATTCCTTATATCCATAAGCTATCGCACAATGTTAAGAAGGTTGCAGCCAGGTACGATGTGAACGTTGTGTTTTCTGCCCCATGTAAGTTGGCAAGAGTGTGTCCGATGGTAAACCGGAAGAAGCGGGCGACCTGCTCAGTAAAACATTCCCGTCAGTACACCGAATGTCGATCCGCAGTTGTCTACCAGATTCCCCTCACTTGTGGAAAAGTATACATCGGCCAGACCGGACGCTGCTTCAATGACAGAGCAAGCGAACACTTCCTGAATGTAAAAAACAAGTCTGGGAGCCACATGGCACTACATTGTAACCAACCCCGTCACGATTGTCGACCTATGTTTTCAGACACCAAGTTTCTGGCGACCGCAAGGAGTAGAGTAGAAAGGGAGATTATTGAAGGTTTTTTGATTGAAAAGGCTGGGGACGAGTGCATCAGCAGCTCATCTGTCTGTTTACAGGAGAAAGAAAGGTCCTTTCTTGAACGGACGCGATTCTTGCGTTTTAACTGCTAGACTTCCTGACAAACGGTTTTTCCTGCATCTCACCTTATAGTGTTTTATTTTGCGTTGTTTTGTTTGTTGACCTTATGCGGAACTTTGCTCCTCTGTCTTTTAAAGACTTTTAGTTGTTTTACCGTCTTCATTGCTTGGCCGGTGGTGGTTCATGTTTTTGTTCTTTCTTTTAGTTTCCCTTTTTAACGATTGTTACTTTTACCGTGTTATTTGTTGGTGTCGGTTTCTTGTTTTCGCTTTTAGCCTGCTGACTGTGCCTATTGCCTAGCAACTTTTACTTTTTTCATCGCCATTTTGCTCATGCTTTTCTCATGTTTTTACGCCTTCTCGCTCTCTTGAATGTTTTTAACGTAGCCCAAAGATTCCGCTTTGCTTTGAAGTACTCATTGTCTTGTCTATCTGAGCTGCAGTTGTCATTGGCTGTAGCTGGTCCATGCACATCTTTGTATCTGTTAGTCCCTTTATCATTAGCTTGGTAATGCTATATTTTTTTATAGTGCATGCACGTTTTATGAGTTCTGTCGAGCTGTGTGATGACTCCCCAAACGTGTGAAGCGTTCCTTCGCTGTGTCCCGTGGCTGACAGTGCATCACGTGGTCCAGGAAATAGTATAAATCTGTGCTGGTTTTTCACGCAATAAAGAGTTGGTAGTCAGCGCCCGTCCTGTGTTTTTCGTGTTCCTTGTGTCCTTGTTCCGTAGCGCTGTTGTGAATCTGTTTATTAAGCATGAACCAACTAGCCCACACCAGAATCCTCTTGGTTCTAAAGTCTAGCAGTTTAAAAATGACAGGTCTCGTCTTTTCAGTTGTTTGCTTGCCAAGCCTGTGACAGCGTTCAATACCTTCACATTGGATTCCAAGTTTGGAATACAGTAACTCCGATACAGAAGCCAATAGCCCCTCAGAAGTTTCATTTGATGGTTCCTTCAAGCCATAGATGATTAAGTTATTCCTACGGGATCGGTTTTCCAGGTCATCATTTTTGCGGTCAAGTTTGGTAATGACATCTTTGAGATTCTCAACAGTTATCTCAAGATCATGAACACGCTGAAGAGCGTCGTTAGCAGTTGAAGCCAACGCCTCTATATGCGTAATACGCTGTTCAAAGGTAGCCATTCTAGAGTTGAGCTCGGAAAGCTCTGCGCTGATTCGTGCTTGTCCAGCTAGCAGCTCCGTTAGCATTTCCTCTGACTTTGGGCCTGGATTTGTCTCGACATCGCCGGACAGTTGCTACAAAATTCTTAACGAATGCAGTAGGCAAGAAAAAATACACACAAAGTGCTGAGGGTCTGGCAGCAGCAATAAGAAACGATTATCGCTCCTATAACATTTGAAAGCGTATTTGTGGCCTACCTGCAAAATGAAGCACACGTGTTTGCAAGAACCGTTCGCCATGCCGCTGCCAGACCCACTGAAGAGGATTGGCCGGTGTGTTGCTTTTATATCCCGTCGGGTCCGTGTCGATGACGTTCCGGGGTTGTGCCATGCGTGGTCGAGACAAGCGAGATCGACGGAAGATGAGGTTATGGTTGCATTGCCATCTATCGGTTGACAGCAGGAACTGAATGGAGAGCCCGTGAGCGTGCATTTTCCATGAAGGAAGCTTGAAGAAGAAGCATTGCTCAGGAAGTATGGTCCAGCGATGCTTGCACATTTCGTGTTCGGCTGTGTTCAGCGATTACTTCATCGTGCAAGCTTCATTGATGTGTGACGCTGCAGTGAGCGAGATCTTCGCGAAAGAGTCAACGTCTGAAAGAAACAGCACACGCCAGATCGTCGCGGCGCCGCTCATCGTACGACTTCTTTGCGCGCAATTTCAGCTGTACAAGTAACGGACCTTTTCGTTTGGTCATACGGGTTGTTTCCTGCCATCAAATTTTGGTCTATTCAGTAAAGATGCTTTATCATGGATTGTGTGTGCGAGCCGCTACTTATTGCTATTTCTTGTTTTGAGCCGGTCGCGTAGCGGCCGGAAAGAGTCTATTCGTGTACAACACACGATCGCAGTGGCGCAATCTGCAGGCGTCTTTCTCATGCTTTCTTTCGCTGCAGGCTCTGATCCTTCGTCTCCTGTGCGAAAGAACATTGCCGGCTGCCTCTTCAGCGCAAAGTTTTTGTCCCTGCTCACGACCATTCAGTCAGCTAAGTCCAAACAGCAGCCTCCGCTCAGAAAGGGGGGATTAAATTCGTGTGCGCGCGCTTCTGTTGCACGTACTGCGCACAGTGCTCACATCTCCCGCAGCACTGTATCTTATTCTTATTGGACAATAATCCTCTTATAATTTTAGCGCTACAAGGCAACTCCTCCTGTCAGGTTGCATTTTTTTGGTGAATGGACGCGCCATATTGATGCGCTGTGACGTAGACAGCGTAGTAAACTGCGTTGATTTGGAGGAAAGGAAAGGCACCTTACCAACTCTGTGGTTTAGTGGACACCTCAATAGCATTTTGAGCTAAGTCCGGCGTTCCGTGCAGCAGTCAGACTTTCCCCTTTCACTACTGTAGTTGCTAAACTTGCTCGTAATTTGCTTTCGCAATCTTCCGGGCTTAACCAAGCTAAGCCTCTGCCAATTTTTAAAGCGAAAGCCTTTAATGCCTCATACTGTCATTAGCAGACGCGTCGGCAGCCGTGTCGACAGACGCGTCGGCAGGAGTCGCGTCGGCAGCACAAAACCTTTTTTTGTGCTGCGACTCAAACTTACTACTCAAAGTCTCAGCAATGGAAACCAGGACGTCCTCAGGGTAGCCCGCTGACCTCCTCAGTGACAAGCGCAGTAAACTGTTTACTGTTGCGAGCTAACTTAATACGACTGTAAAGGTCAGTGTGTGCACACAAAATCGAGCAGCCCGGCCTGTAACCAATTTGACAGGGATCACGACCTCATTCGCAAAAATAAAAGCCGTAAAACGACTTAGCAGGCCGCTTCCCATCAATTTCCCTAGGTTCGATGTTAATGAAATAGGGCGTATGTTGTCTACAGTTAAACGCTCCCTTTGCTTTTTATTTATATCATTTATTATTTTATTTCAAGAAACCCCTCAAGGCCCTCGTCACGTGGGTATTACATAGGGAGGAGGTAAAAAATTCGAACATCACGATACAAGAAGGAACATCTAACATGAGGAACTGAACAAAAATAAAACAAGAGCGCAAAACCTGAATACTCAACGATTAGCAAAATGTGGCAGAGCAATAAAACGTAAAATGAACATCATGAAAAGAAACAACGTAATAAACAGAACGAAAAACGCAATGAATCACATAATGGTGAGCAGAGGAGAACAAAAAGAAAACTGCACATGAATTTCATTTTTTAAAAGTTCATGAAATGATGTCGCATTCATTTCAGTTGCGATCGTGGACGGTAACCGGTTCCAATCATTAATGGTTTTGAGTATGAACGATTTGGCAAAAGTTGAAGTGTGGCATGTGATGCGTTTGATTTTGAAAGGGTGATCACGGCGTGGAAGCACTTCTGATGGTGAGTGAAATAAATCATTATAAAGCAACGGATAATGTTAAACTTTCTATAAAAAGAGTCAAGCGAGCTAGTTGGCGATGATTAGAAAGGTTGTCAAGTCCAGCACGACCTTTTAACGCCGTGAAGTTAGCAAAATGTGAGCACTCGGAAAAAATGAAGTGAGCAGCATGGTTCTGCAGGGATTCGATGTTATCTATAACGTAGGCTTGATCTGGGTCCCAAATGGCTGAAGCGTACGCAATTTTAGGTCGAAGTAATCTAATATAAGGAAGTTGACGCCGTTTGCCAGCGAATGTCGAACGTTATGTTTTAAGAGGCCAAGAGAACGGTTGGCAGCTGGTATAATCAGGTTAATATAATAGTTCTTGGTTCAGTCTGACGGAAGGTAAACTCCTAGATACTCGTAAGTAGAACCTGTCTTAACGGGCATGTCTTTAAGAGAGTATGTGGTTGGGATGCGATGATAATTTCTAGTAAAGGAGACGAGCTTTGCATTAGAGGGGTTCAGGGTCATTAGCTACCGCCGGCACCGAGTGTGAAAAAAATCGATGTCAATTTGCGAAAGTTCCAGTCAGAGTCATTTGTAATCGTTCGGAACACAACACAGTCGTCAGCAAACAGTCTAATTTGTGAAGAAATAAAATTTGCTAAGATATTAATAAAAATCCGAAAAAACAGAGGACCAAGCACACTGCCCTGGGCTACACCAGATGTGACATGGGCCATTGTAGAGTTACAACCATTAACAGAAGTGAACTGAACGTGAGATGTGAGGAAGTATAATGCATGCTAGTACCTGAGGGCGAATATTAAGATGTGATAGTTTGAGAAGTAGTCTGTGATGGGGAAGCCGATAAAATACTGTGGCAAAATCTAGAAACAAAGCACCGACTAGAATGCCGGTGTCTAATGAAGTGAATCAGTCGTTAGTAAATCCGGTGAGCTTAGAGCCACAAGAAAATCCTTTGCGAAAACCGTGCTGATATTCATATAGGATGTTATGTTGTACGAGATAATGATCTGAGTGTGTATCACTTGTTCAAAGAGCTTAGAGAAGGTGCAGGTCCATGAAATAGCCCTATGGTTTAGAGGAACAGAGCGGATTGCCAATTTGAGAATAGGTATTACCTTTGCTACTCGCCAGTTGTGAGGCATGAAGCCAGTTTATAAAGAGTGAGAAAAAAGTGCGGACAAGACTTGATAAATACTCCTAGATATGATTATCAGTATTTTGTTGTCAAAGCCCAACATATCTGTGCTTGCTAGAAAACAGCCAACAAACGGACGCCACGCACAAAGGAGCACACACACACAAGGCTGACCAAACAGCCTGGTGACTTCCTCTGGTGGCGGCTTCTTCCTGACGCACCGCGACAACGACCTTGCTCTGCACTGAGCAGTGACAATTAGCATACTTAAAAGATGGGGTGAAGAATAGGCAAGGAACATTGAAGACAGGCCCAGAGAACCACAAAGGTGCTGCAGAAGGACTTGTGTATGTGCTCCTTTCTGCGTAGCATCCGTTTGCTGGCTGTTTTCTAGTAAGCCACACAAACTAGCCCAGACACAAATCTTGCATGTTTCTAGTTCTCTGGGCCTGTCTTCATGTTCTTTGCCTGTTCTTCAACAGCATCTTTAAGTATGCTGTTTTCCAGTGCTCCCTGCAGAGCAAGGTCGTTGTCGCGGCGCATCAAGAAGAGGACGCCACCGGAGGAAGTCATCAGGCTGTTTGGTCAGCCTTGTGCGTGTGTGCTCCATTCTGCGTGGCATCCATTTGTTGGCTGTTTTCTAGTTTGTCACACAAACTAGCCCAGACACAAACCCTGCACCTTTCTAGTTCTCTGGGCCTGTTTTCTTGTTCCTTGCCTGTTCTTACCCCCTTCTTTAAGTATGCTAATTGCCACTTATGGCACCAGGTTATCCCCTAACCCCAATTCATGTTGGTTTTGTTGAGTATGCAGGGTGACCAGGTCTTTGGGAGTCGTGGATTGAGTGGACTTCGCACGAAGCCAACGGAACGACACACACTGTCAAGCTGCCACTTTTTATTGACACACACACACACGCGCGCGCGCACACACACACACACACACGCGCGCGCACGCACACACACGCACACACACACATGTGCGCGCACACGCACGCACGCACGCACGCACGCGCACAGAGAGAGAGAGAGAGAGAGAGACAGCAAATCAAAAAGGCGAAACGGCGACGGCGCACCAATGGATACAAGGCGCCATCTCGTGGCTGGCCATTACACTACTAACACTCCCCCTTAATGGACAGTCATTGCGTACACACTTTTAATGCCGAAACATTCACAGTGGTTTAGAGTCGTTCTTCCGTTTAAGGCCTTATAGAAGAGGCCAGCACAGTTCTTCGACGACTCGACGTACTGGAGTTGTAACTTTCCCTCTTCGACCTTTTCTCTCAGGAAATAATACATGAGGTCAATGTGTTTGCTTCTATCTAAAGTAACTTGGTTTTTCGCAAGCGCAATTGCACCCTGGTTGTCAGCCATTAAAATCTGTGGTTTGTTTATGAATTCGTGCGCATTGAGTTCCTTCATGAGATTTTGGAACCACATTACTTCTTTCGTATCGTGACACATTGCTACATATTCTGCTTCGACTGTTGACAATGCAGTGCTTCGCAGCTTCTTGCTACTCCAGGAAATCGCAGCACCAGCTAGCGTGAATACATACCCGCTGAATGACTTCTTGTCAGCCTTCTCACTAGCCCAGTCTGCGTCGCAAAAGGCTTGTATGCACTTCCCAGTTCTCTGGTAGACTAGTGCATTATTCTTTGTATGTTTCACATAGCGAAGATTATGCTTTATGCCGTTCCAATGTTCTTCTGTGGGATGTTCATTCAACTGGCTCATGTAAGTAGTCGCAAAAACCAAGTCCGGCCTTGTGCCTCCGGCAAGGTAAAGCAATGCACCAATTGCTTGTCTGTACTTGCGAGGTAGGTCCTCACATGATGAGTTATTGTTGTCTCCTCTTTGGTACTTGCTTCCAGGATCCAAAGTTGACGATGCTTCCTTTGCGTCTGATATGCCAAACGTCTGGAGTGTGTCGTTAGCGTAGGCCGTCTGGTCCAGCGTTAGTTTTCCATCTCGAAAGTAGTTGGAGCATTATGGAAATGTCGAAAGTAGTTGGAGCATTATGGAGGGTGAAGAACCTGAATCCAACTAGGTACAGATTAAATACATATTATGCAATTATCCAATCCCACTTACTGCATTTTGATCTGGGGAAAACAACTAGAGGTAACTTGCAAAGGTTAACAATCATGCAAAAGAAAGCCATTAGGGCTCTTGAAAGCTTAAATTATAATGAGAGCACAAGGCCTTTTTTCAAGAAACATGGGATTTTTTATCTTGAACAGCTATATTTATACAAATTTGCACTCTACATATACACCCAAAGGAAACAAAATTCTCACAGCTTTGATAATACATATCTCATGAAAAATGACAGCTTTTGCTTCAGGAAAATAAATTTTATATTACCACGCTTACGAACAAATTATGGATTACAAAGTATGAAATACCTTATTCCTAACGCTTTAAACGAGAACGCGGTGTTAGCTGAACCTATCAATTATCCTTCTATTAATACACCGAAAAGATTTTTGCGCGAAATTTTCATTGTGTGGTTGTAGTTGGGTTCACGGTTTTTGTGAATTTCTATAATGTGTACTTTCGTTTCGAGTGACTGCTTTTGAGTGGAATGGAATATATTTGATTTATGTTAATCATACTTATTTGTTGTACATTATTGATTATAAGTGTCTCACCTGATGGATTCTGTATTTTTCTGATGGTTTCTGCACAGGGTTTTGCTAAAACAGTTTTTATTTTGTTTAAATATTGGCGCGAGTGTTGTGCACAATTTCAAACACCATGTTAAATTGTTTTCGCTCAAATTGCTTTGTTCGTTTTTCTTCGTTAGTTTATGATTTGTTTATTGGAGTGCGTCGCTACCAACTTTGTTGTGGGGTCAGGGGACCCAGCCAGGTACAGGTTTTTTACCTTTTGTTCCCGGCCCTTAGTTTTCTGCACTGAGAACTAAAATGTTAATAAACTCAAACTCATAACACCATTTAAGTATGCCGTCGTGATGTCCATCTGGTGGATCTTCCAATTTCTCTCACCTGCTTCCAGCAGTGTCCTGATGGACTTCAGCTTCACTACAGGAGAGAAAGTTTTCTTGTAATCGGTACCTTTCAATAAATCAATCACTTTATTTCAGCTTTTTTTTACAAAAACTGAGGGCGGCAAGAAAAAAGCAGTCATTACGACCGCTTGACAAGCCTCGCCAAACCTACAAAGAGGCAGTTTGCTAGCGACTATGATGGTTACTTCATACACTGGTAACAACGCAAGGTACACGGAAAGACAAGACATGTAAATATATGCATAAAAGGAAACATTTTTTTTTTTAAATACGTGCATAAAAAGAAACTCTTTTTTTTTAAATACATGCCTGAAAGGAAACTGTTTTTACTTTGCATGGACAAGTACTACTTCCGCACAACAGAATAAAGGTTTTACACAACATTTACGGTTCAATGCAATAGAATTCTATACATGGGTACGCATACTGTGGGACCTAGCTTGCGAACACATTTCGAATAGCCGAGACAGACATGCTGAGCAACGTGTCGTAAAAGGGCGTCTTCAAGTATTTGGGAAGAATGTATTTTAGTGTGGAAAAGCCATAGTTTGTTCTGCATCGTGGTAATGAATAGATGATACGCTGCCGTGTCATATACGGTGTCCGATGTGGTGTAAGTGTCACAATGCTAGAAAAAAATGTGTCGTCTTCGGCTATTATTTTTTTATAGAAGGATGCAAACCTGTAATCGAACATTCTTGTTACGGGTATCATTCTGTATTGCTGGTAGATAGGACGTGTCGGAGCATCATACGGTACATTAGCAATTACGCGAAGTGTTCTTTTTTGCAGTACTAGAAGCTTCTGGATGTTAGATGCTGTGGTTTGTCCCCATACAAGGAAGCAATACGATACATAAGAATAAAAGAACGCATAGTACAGATTCAGCTTACTTTTGGCGGGTAAAATATGTTTATTCCGCGAAATTATCCCAATATATCAGGAAAGGGATAGGCACACTTTGCTTACATGAGCGTCCCACGACATAGTAGCAGTAAATACCACTCCGAGTAATGTGAAGGTTTCCACGTACTCAATGGGGGCGTTGTCGAAATAGAGTGGTGGAACACTGCCTATATGCTGCCCCTTCGGATGGAACAATAAAGCTTTGGTTTTTAGTTTGTTTATTTTTAATGAGTTCAAAGATGACCACTCAGATAATGATGACAAAACTGTATTTGCGGTGCTAGTTAGTTCTTTGATGTCAGGTGAGGACAAAAATAGACTGGTGTCGTCAGCATATATAATGTATTTAACTAAATTACTGATGTTGCATACGTCATTAATATATATGTTGAATAGGAGCGGCCCCAGAAGGCTGCCCTGGGGCACGCCGTTTGTGATTGCTAACAAGTCCGAAGAGCAGTGATTTAAAGCAACATACTGGCGACGAGCACTGAAATACGATTGAATGAGACAGAGGGCGTGGCCACGTATACCGTAGTGGTCGAGTTTTTTAAACAGAGTTTCGTGATTCAGTGTATCGAATGCTTTGCTAAAGTCTACAAAGACGCCTAAGGTGAGGTGTTGAGCTTCGAAGTTATTTAATATGTATTCTTTTTGATCAAGCAGAGCATGCTCAGTTGATCTACGCTTTGTGAATCCGTACTGACAGTTGGCTATTACACAGTGCTTCTGTAGGAAATTGTAGTAACGTCGATGCATTATTCGCTCTAGCCCCTTGGAGAAAAAAGGTAGTACAGATATTGGCCTGTAATTTCCTAGAACGTTTTTATCCCCTTTTTTATAAATAACCACAACTTTGGCCACCTGCATGGCAGCGGGAAAACGTCCTGTGCGAAGCGCGGTATTGTAAATATGTGTAAGGCATGGCACGATCAAAGGTAGTACGTATTTTACAGGTAAACTTTGAATATTACTTGGGTCAAGACTTGTCGTGTTCTTTAAACTTTTGCACACCGAGTAAACCTCAGCTTCGTCAGTTGGTTCAAGAAACATCGATTCGTTTAGCCTGTTGCCCAAAAATCGAGACATACCTGGATTGTACTGACTTGTGAATATCCGCATGCAACGCTCCGTGCTTCGTACCGCTGGAGGTCACCATTTTCATTGTACTTCTTGTGGAACACCCACTTGCATTTTACGGCTTGTCTGTCTTTCGGTCGTGGGACTAGCTGCCACGTATTGGAAGCTTCGAGGCTGTCCAGTTCACTCTGTATAGCTGCTTTCCATTCCTCCTTGTCAGGTGCAGATAAGGCTTCATGTAGAGTTTCTGGATCTCTTTCGCTGTTTTGCGTAGCTATGCAGCAGCCGTGACATTCCTTTTGACGTGGTTTCTTGTTTGCTAGTCTCTCCGACCGTCTTAGTGCCTGTGCACCACAATCTGCCACGCTGGACAGTCGCTGCGTAGCTCCGTCGTCCTGTGTAGTTGCCTCGTCCCCATCACCTGATGAGCCAACTTCTTCAGCATAGTTGTTATCAGTATCATTGCGATCTGAACTACCAACATCATGCGGCTCGCTCAAGCTGTCTTCAACTTGTAACATGACTGTGCAATCAGTGTCGCTATGTGCTTCAGTCTTGCTACTTGCAAACTTGGGTAAGCTTGCATGGGAAGGACTCTTCTTCAAAGGTAACGTCTCGACTTGCAAAGAAGCGATCTTTCTTCTGTATCCACAGCTTGTACCCCTTCACTCCTTCTGGGTAGCCGACCAATATGTACTCTTCTGCTTTCGGGTGCAACTTGCTCCCCTTGAACCGTCTGTTTCGCACACTCCATGCTCTGCACCCGCAAACACTCTTAGATGGTCCAGTTTCAATTCTCCCCCTGTCCACAGAGCTTCTGGTGACTCTCCTCCAATCGGCTTCGATGATCATTTGTTTCTGATGTGACCTGCAGTGACAACAGCATCAGCCCAGAGCCTTTTGGTGACACCTGATTCGATCAGAAGGCACCCCGTCATGTCAGGCAACGTTTGGTTCATTCTCTCTGCAACTCCATTCAGCTGAGGTGTGCCAGGAATGGTCAGCTGGTGTTTTATGCCATGCTTGGCCAGGTAGTCGTTGAACTCTTTGCTTGTGAACTCTCCTCCATTCTCACCGCGCAAGGTCTTCAATTTCATGTTGTGCAGATTTTCTGTACTGGTCAAACTTCTCAAGCACTTCGCTCTTGGCCTTCATGGGGCACACAACAGTATATCTGGAGTAGTCGTAAGTGAAGGTAACAAAGTAATTGGAGCCCCCTTTGGTCGTTGGTGTGATCTTTCCAACCACATCTGAATGCACCAGCTCCAGTGGAACCTAAGCCTGCGTTGTCTCGCCCTTTGGGAAACTGCTTCGCCTTAGCTTCCCCAGACAACATGTGTCAAATTTGTCCTTCACAGGGTCTTCACTAGCTCGGCAGAGACGTGGAACAGCATCCTGGTGAAGGTGGCCTAGTCGTCTGTGCCAGAAAGCCGTGTCTTTGTTTCTGTCATCTTCGTTAACATAATCTTCTCTTTGACAGAGTACGGTCGTCCTTCTCGAGTTGCAGTGAGTATCAGTTCACCAGTGTCCTTTGTAACTTCGGCTTTGCCGCTGTCGAACGTCACCTGCAATCCTCGCGCTTCAATTCTTCCGACTGTTAGTAGGTTGCCGTTCAACTCAGGCACGTAAAGGACATTTTCTAGCCTGATGAATGACCCACCAGACTCTTCAGATTTTTGAATCTGAACTCTTCCTTTCCCTATGACACTCATGGATTCTTTGTTTGCCGTTTCCACTCCTGACTCGCATGACTTGAAGTCAGTGATGTTTGCCTTGTGCGATGTCATGTGATCTGTAGCACCGCTATCAAGATGCCACACATACGGATGCGGCGGTATCACATTTTTGGCACATTAAGCCATCTGTGTTGGAATCTTTGCCTGTGATGAGTTTCTCTTCTTCTGTTCATCCCCTTGGTCTTGAAACTGGTCACAATCTTTGGCTATATGACGAATTTTGCCACAAGCAAAGCATCGCACCTTCTTCTTTTGCGTACTTGTACATTATCGAACCTTCTCATCATTCTTTACAGTGAGTTGATGATGCACCTTCTCATTGGGTTGTTTGCTCTCAGTCCTTAACCGAGCTTTAGTGACTAGGGCCATTGTATGACTCTCTTCGTCGCTTAACCGATCTTCCTCACGACGCAGCTTTCTCTTTTCTTCGATCAGCAGCCTTGTCGTCACTACTTTGGTCGAGAGGGTTTGCTCATCTTGCTCCAAGTTCAGAATGAGCGGTTCATATGAGTCAGGAATTCCCATTAGGATCACTAATGCAACCTCTCTGTCTGTAAATGCATAGCGTGCACTTGATAACTTTCTATGCAGCACCATCAATCATCCTAGGTAATCTTGCATTGACTCGTCTCTCTTCATTTTCACATTGAAAAAATCGCCACATCATTTGGAGTATACGCAAGACTCAAAACTTTGAGTGCATTTCCTGAACCGTATTCAAGGCTTCTTTTGCAGTTCTGCAAGTCCCGATGTCATCCAAGTAGTTGTCCTCGACGATAAGGAACAGCAAGGTCAGGGCTTTGTTGTCAGTCTGCTTTTCTCGCTCGTTCATTTCTCTATTCGAGAATCCAGGGTCGATCACTTCCCAGCATCCCTTCTGTACTAGAGCAGCTCTTGTCCCTATCGACCATGTGGGATAGTTGTCTGACGACAACTTCGGCAGTCTAAACTCGTCTAATGCCATGTTCGCTGATCCTCGAACGCAAGAAGGACAATGCACTTCTTTTTCGTAGCTGTTTCTCAGTTAGCGTACGCGAAAAACGATTTGTCCGTCACTTCTTCCCGAAACATTTCGCCACTAACATCCACTGAAAAGATTTTGTCAGTCATTTCTTCCTGACAATTTTTCTCTACTCACACTGGACGAGTCGAAGCGTCTTCCATACACATCCAACACGGAGTCTGCAGCAACGCCGGTGTCGCGTGGCGGTCAGTCTTTCTTCCTAAAAAAAACACTGCTCACTGCACGGGCACACACCACTTGTCAGTCACTTCTTCCCGACAGTTTCACGCACGATGCTCGCGCCAGTCTAAACCTCCGAAAACATCCGCACGACCTGGTGAAGGTGGCGTAGCTTGTCGCTCCCTTCTTCAACGTGGTCGCAACCTTTCATCACTCAATCAAGGCAATCCGTCTCATTTCTTCCAAAAATGTGGTCGATGCGTCGTCCTGGGCCCATAACCTGTTGGTTTTGTTAAGCACGCAGGGTGGCCAGATCTTTGGGAGTCGCGGATTGAGTGGATTTAGCACAAAGCAACGGAACGACACAAACTGTGAAGCTGCCATTTTTTATTGATACACACACAGAGCAAAGCAAAAAGGTGAATTGGCGAAGGCGCACCAACGGATACATAGCGCCATCTCGTTACTGACCGTTACACTACTAGCAATTCACACAAACATAGGGAGGAAAAAAAATACAGTTAAGAAAACACTGGGGCACTGTCCTGCACATACCCCATCTTCGCAAATATCGGCCAACCCAATCTGGTCCCCTCCCTTGCCGAGATGGAGAGAGCTTCATTGTTCCGACTCCTTGTGGAATTCTTCGTACGCTGCCGCAATCTCATCATCCATGTCTTCATTGCAGCAGTTGTTCGCGTAACCGCTTCCATCAGACATTTCGATGTTCCCCATCCGTTCTGTGAGGAGGAGCTCTTGGATAAACCTCTCCTCTTCACTGTAGACCGGCACGCCGTCGGGACCACAAGTAATGGGAAGGCTGTCATCGGCCTGGCCAGCCGAGGGGGAGCTCGAAGACGACGAAGAGCGGCCCCAGTTCCTTGCACGAAGCTTAAGGACATTCTTGACCATCAGCGCCGCGGTCGGTTCAATGTCCTTTTTTTTGAGAAATCTCGCAGAGCTTATCAAAAACACTGTCGAGGGCACAACAGTCGGTTTCGGGTGAGCCCACCTTCTCATAGTACTCCAGACAGGCACCAGTAAGCTTCAGCACCTGGATGGCGCATTTCATGTTCTCCTTAGTGAGCGACTGCAGAAGCGCGTGCATCATGTTGGGAACGCAGGCGGCCATGTGCTTCACCTTGTAGGAGTGGTCCTCCCACAGAAACGCCATCTGAGAGAACAGTTCAGCAATGAACAGCAGCAACCCACGCAGGTAGGCGTCGTCAAAATCACCGGATCCCAAGTCGTTTCGCTTGACGTAATCTTTGTGACACCGGTTTAGAAGCATGTTTGTAAAGTCCTCCTCCACGCCTCGAATGTGAAGGTTGCTTCCAAGATGGTTGCACAGGCATGCCCCGCTATACCTCAAGTTAGCCTCTTTCAGTCCCTGTTGGAAGATAGTGTCGACCACCTGAGAGAGACCGCCAGCGGCGGTAATGCCACTCAATATGCTTGTGACGTCTTCTATATTGGAGTCGAACTCAGCAGGACACAGCGTGAGGTCGTCAATGAAGCTCATGGGCTCCAGCATTGCATACTGGTTCGCGTCCTGTTGCTGTGGTGAAGGTGGATAGGGTGGGCAGGGCTCTGCAACTTCCTGTGGCTGAGGAACTCTGAAGTGCCTTGGTGCGAACATCGGGGCCTCTGGTGAAAGCTTGCTTTTCAGCACAAATGATGGCATGCTTTTATCGTCAGAGCAGTCTGGCGACGCTGTCCCGGCTTTGGGCGATTGTCGTAGCGGTGTGGCCGCTGGCCCGGGAACGACGCCGCTTACTTTCTTCGGGGTACCGGAGTTCCCCCTTGAATCCATGTTCACCTGCGCTTCGGAGCTTGGCGGGGGGGCCTTGCGATGTAATCTCGGAAAAAGGCGGCCATGGGAAGGCTGCCCTACCACAGGGAGTTCAGGAGTTCAGGTGACCAGGACAAGACGTCGACAGCAGCGCAAAGGCCACCGACAAAATCCCTGCAAAGGGAAGAACATGCAAACATTCTTCTTCTTCTTCTTCTTCTTTTTCGCCTCTTTATAATGGCACATACCCACGTGGGGGGATTGGCCAAGGTATAGTGGTATACATAAGGAAATTTTCATGAGATTACGAGAAGATATCGGAGCCAAACGTGAATTTTGAAAAATGTATTCATGAAAAACGACAGAAGAATATTTGAAGTGAAATAACAAAGAACATTTTGGCGAGAATAATAATTTAAACAACAACACATTCACAAACAAACATAATTGCAAACATTCACATTCTTCTTCTTTTTCTTCTCCACAGTAATCATGGTACATACCCACGCGGGGGGATTGGCCAAAGTACGGTGGTGAATGCCAACGTGGTATAGGTGCGGAAAAAAATTTAAAATGAGTGAAATTAGAAAATATATTAATTGGTGAAGTCTTTAAATAAATTAAACAAATTAGATATGCGAGGAACGAAATAAAATACTTTTTTTTGGGACACCGCTTTTGGGACATGCGGTGGAATTTTATATGGAGTTTACACGGTAAGCGACCACTTTCAATAATGTAATCATGAAGGTAGCCGAAAATTGTGCTTAACGAGAATCCTGTGGAGCTCGCACCAATCGAGAGCAGAACTGGTAGAGACAAAGGGAGTCCTAACCTCGAAAGGCAGTTTTCTTCTCCTTCTTCTTCCTC
Organism: Amblyomma mixtum; assembly: GCF_055824585.1. Classification (NCBI taxonomy): domain Eukaryota; kingdom Metazoa; phylum Arthropoda; class Arachnida; order Ixodida; family Ixodidae; genus Amblyomma; species Amblyomma mixtum. Next base: position 64,447,446 of record NC_143021.1, on the reverse strand, counting down.
TTAAACCATGGCACATCCTCATCTTCTTCTTTCCTTCAAGACATGGCACATACCCGCATGGGGAGATTGGCCACGGTGTAGTGTAATAAACAAGGAAATTTGCGTAGGCGATTACGACAAAAATATGAGAGGCTACCGCGAATTTTGAAAAATGTATCAATTAAAAACGACAGATTATTTAAAATTAAATAACAAAGAATATTTTGAAGAAAAAAAAGAAAAGCTTCAAGAATTTTGAAAGAGTTAGCAAATCGACCTACCCATTGCAATTATGTAATCATGGAGAACCCCACAAATTGCACCCGAGCAAATTCCTTTGAGCTCGCAACGAACGATAAGAACACTGGCAGCGATAACAGGAGCCCGAACCTAGGGAGAGGTACCTCCAGGTAAATCTTTCTCTGAAGTGCTAACTTTTGACAATATAGGAGGAAATGGTCTGCAGTTTCAACGTCCCCTCATCAGCCACATAGGTTGTTCGGTGACTACACACAACTGCACATATATAAATTTGAACTGGGAATACTGCATCGCAACCGCGTCATTCATACCTCACACAGCCTGGTTTTACACGAACGGACGTTCCAATTATATGCGAAGTGCTGATAATCAGTGGTGTTTAGTAAGAGACCACGCAGCCTCGCTGATATGTGTTGGAAGCACTGAAAAATGTAAATCACCAGCAGACTGAAATTCGGGACGGGATGTGTCACTGACCCGCCAAGAGCTGACCTTGCTAAGTAATCAGCCACCTCGTTTCAATGAATACCAGCATGGCCAGGAAAACAAACAAAACGGACCTCTTTTAAAGTAGATGAGACAAAAAATCGCAGGCAACGGCTCATAAAATCTTTTCTGAAGTTTCAAGGGAGACTAAGACTGACAAAAAATCAGCCAAATATTCAAGAAGCGTAGCTTGTTGGGCCAGTTGGTGCATTGTAATTGGGAAACCAGCGGAAAGGACGCAATCACAAGCAGGAGAAGTACACAGGACAACGCTGGAAACACAACTGAAATATTCTTCATTTATCGCCAACAACAGAACAGGGTGCACATGCCCGAGAGCAATCACAAACGCTATCAAAACAACAGGCACAAAATTGATCAAGCGTTGTAAGATAGCATGTGGCAACCTATGTCCCATTCATGAAGCTGTACTCTTTTGCCGTGAACCTGACCGAGCTGTCGCTGACGCATTCAATACCTAACTGCTTCATTTTGAAGGCTTTTAAGATTTCTCGTACTGTCTGCGTGTTGCCGCGGCCGATTATTCTGACATTTTGGAACAGAGGGGTGTAGTCTTTGTTGTGGTTGCAATGTCTTGTCAGATTTGCTGTGTTCCCTGGCTGCAGCGAAGTGCGGTGCTGCCTCATACGGTCGTTGACACATTGACCTGTTTGACCTATGTAGGCATTGCGACAGGACAATGGAAGCGAGTAAAAAACATCGGTTCTGCATTTGATGAACATGCTCTGGTGCTTGACATGTCATTTCTTTTTACTTCGAAAGCATTACTGCGCTAGGTTTTGAGCCTTCTGCGTCGTCCCGGCGGTTCCACGTTTGACCTTTAGCTTGATCTGTCTTACGGCGTTCATTGATGCGCTCTGACATAGACAGCGTTGTAGATTGCGTTGATTTGGAGGGAAGGAAACGCGCCTTACCAACTGTGGTTGACTGGACACCTTAATAGCACTTTAAGCTAATTCCGGCCTTCACTGATGCGCTCTGACATAGACAGCGTTGTAGACTGCGTTGATTTCGAGGATAGGAAAGGCGCCTTACCAACTCTGTGGTTTAGTGGACACCTAAATAGCATTTTAAGCTAATTCCGGCGTTCCGTGCAGCAGTCAGGCTTTCGCCTTTCACTACTGTAGTCGCTAAACTTGCTCGTAATTTGCGTTCGCAACCTTCCGGGCATAACCAAGCTAAGCCTGTGCCAATTTCTTGTGCTATTGTTAGAGATACGGGAACAAAGTGACGACGTTTTGGTGGGCGCAGAAAAGGCAGCCTAAACACCGTATTTTATGGCTACCTTTTTAATGTTACGTAAGACTTTGTGCAGTCATGGTGTTACAGCAAGTCTGGATTCTTCACAAGGCGTTTCACCTTTTTTGTGTTGTGACTCAAACTTACTAGTCAAAGTCTCAGCAATGGAAACCAGGACGTCCTCAGGGTAGCCCGCTGACCTCCTGAGTGACAAGCGCAGTAAACTGTTTACTGTCGCGAGCTAACATAATACGAGTGTAGAGGTCAGTGTGTGGACACCAAATCGAGCAGCCCGGCCTGTAACCAATTTGACAGGGATGAAGACATCGTTCGGGAAAGTAAAAGCCGTAACACGACTTAGCAGGCCGCTTCCCACCAACTTCCCTAGGTTCGATGTTAATGAAATAGGGCTTATGTTGTCTAAAATTAAACGCTCCCTTTGCTTTTTATTTATATCATTTAATATTTTATTTCAAGAAACCCCTCAAGGCCCTCGTCACATGGGTATTATATAGAGGGAGGTAAAAAATGCGAACATCAACGTTCAAGAAGAAACATCTAACATGAGGAACTGAACAAAAATAAAATAAAGCGCAACACCTGAATCGTCCACAATTAGCAAAATGTGGCAGAGCAATAAAACGTAAAATGAACATCATGAAAACAAACAACGTAATAAACAGAACGAAAAACAAAATGAAACATATAGTGGTGAGCAGAGGAGAACAAAAAGAAAACTGCACATGACTTTCATTTTTTAAAAAGTTCATGAAATGATGTCGCATTCATTTCAGTTGCTATCGTGGACGGTAACCGGTTCCAATCAATAATGGTTTTGAGTATGAACGATTTGGCAAAAATTGAAGTGTGGCATGTGATGCGTTTGATTTTGAAAGGGTGATCACGGCGTGGAAGCACTGCTGAGGGTGAGCAAAATAAATCATTATGAAGCAACGGATAATGTTAAATTTTGTGACAAAGAGTTAAGCGAGCGAATTGGCGACGATTAGAAAGGTTGTCAAGTCCAGCACAAGCATTTAACGCCGTGACGTTAGCATAACGTGAGTACTCGGGAAAAATGAAGCGAGCAGCATGGTTCTGCAGTCATTCGATGTTGTCTTTAACGTAGGCTTCATCTGGGTCCCAAATGGCTGAACCATACTCAATTTTAGATCGAAGTAATGTAATACAAGCAAGTTTACGCGCGTTTGCCAGCGAATGTCGAACGTTATGTTTTAAGAGGCCAAGAGAACGGTTGGCAGCTACTAGAATCAAGTTAATATGATAGTTCTTGTTTAAGTCTGACGGAAGGTAACCTCATAGATACTCGTAAGTGGAAGCTGTCTTGACTTGCATGTCTTTAAGAGAGTACGTGGTTGGGATGCAATGAGAATTTCTAGTAAAGGAGACGACCTTTGTATTAGAGGGGTTCAGGGTCATTAGCCACCACTGGCACCGAGTGTGAATAAAGTCGAGGTCAGTTTCTAAAGATTTGCAGTCAGAGTCATTTGTAATCGTTCGGAACACAACACAGTCGTCAGTAAAAAGTCTAATTTGTGAAGAAATGCAATCTGTTAAGCTATAATTAAACATCGGAAAAAGCAGGGGACCACGCACACTGCCCTGGGCTACAGCAGATGTGACATGGGCCATTGTAGAGTTACAACCATTAACAGAAGTGAACTGAACGCGAGATGTGAGGAAGTATAATGCTTGCTAGTACATGAGGGTGAATATTAAGATGTGATAGTTTGAGAAGCAGTCTGTGATGGGGAAGCCGATCAAATGCCGTGACAAAATCCAGAAACAAATCACCGACTAGAATGCCGGTGTCTAAAGAAGTGAATCAGTCGTTAGTAAATCCGGCGAGCTTAGACCCACAAGAAAATCCTTTGCGAAAACCGTGCTGATATTCATATAGGATGTTTTGATGTACAAGATAATGATCTGAGTGTGTATGACTTGTTCAAAGAGCTTGGAGAAGGTGCAGGTCCATCAAATAGCCCTATAGTTTAGATTAACATAGAGGATGCCATATTTGAGAATAGGTATTACCTTTGCTACTCGCCAGTTGTGAGGGATGAAGCCAGTTTATAAACAGTGAGAAAATGTGCAGACAAGACTTGATAAATACTCCTAGATATGATGATCAGTATTTTGTTGTCAAAGCCCAACATATCTGTGCTTGCTAGAAAACAGCCAACAAACGGACGCCACGCACAAAGGGGCACACACACACAAGGCTGACCAAACAGCCTGGTGACTTCCTTTCGTGGCGGCTTCTTCCTGACGCACCGCGGCAACGTCCTTGCTCGGCACTGAGCAGTGGCATTTAGCATACTTAAAAGATGGGGTGAAGAATAGGCAAAGAACATTGAAGACAGCCCCAGAGAACCACAATGGTGCTGCATAAGGACTTGTGTATGTGCTCCTTTCTGCGTAGCATCCATTTGCTGGCTGTTTTCTAGTAAGTCACAAAAAATAGCCCAGACACAAGTCTTGCATCTTTCTAGTTCTCTGGGCCTGTCTTCATGTTCCTTGCCTGTTCTTCACCCCCACCTTTTAAGTATGCTAATTGCCAATACTGAGTTGAGTGTGTGTGTGTGTGTGTGTGTGTGTGTGTGTGTGTGTGTGTGTGTGTGTGTGTGTGTGTGCCAATAAAAAATGGCAGCATGACAGTGTGTGTCGTTCCGTTGGCTTCGTGCCAAATCCACTCAATCCATGATTCCCAAAGACCTGGTCACCCTGCATACTCAACAAAACCAACATGAATTTTGGTTGGGGGATAGTCTGGTGCTATAAATGGCAATTAGCATACTTAAAGAAGGGGGTGAAGAACAGGCAAGGAACATGAAGATAGGCCCAGAGAACTAGAAAGGTGCAGGACTTGTGTTTGGGCTAGTTTGTGTGACATACTAGAAAAGAGCCAACAAACGGATGCCACGCAGATTGGAGCACACACGCACAAGTCTGACCAAGCAGCCTGATGACTTGCTCCGGTGGCGTCCTCTTCTGGATGCACCACGACAACGACCTTCCTCTGCACTGAGCAGTTGCAATTAGCATACCTAAAAGATGGCGGTGAAGAACAGGCAAGGAACATGAAGACAGCCCCAGAGAACTAGAAAGGTGCAGGGTTTGTGTCTCAGCTAGTTTCTGTGACATACTAGAAAACATGCAACAAACGGATGCCACAAAGAATGGAGCACACACACACAAATCTGACCAAGCAGCCTGATGACTTCTTCCGGTGCCGTCCTCTTCTTGATGCACCGCGAGAAAGACCTTGCTCTGCACTGAGCATTGGCAATTAGCATACTTAAAAGATGGGGGTGAAGAACAGGGAAGGAGCATGAAGACAGGCCCAGAGAACTAGAAAGGTGCAGGACTTGTGTTTGGGCTAGTTTGTGTGACATACTAGAAAAGAGCCAACAAACAGATGCCGCGCAGAAGGAGCACACACTCACAAGTCTGACCAAACAGCCTAATGACTTCCTCCAGCGGCGTCCTCTTCTTGATGAACCACGACAACGACATTGCTCTGCACTGAGCATTGGGAATTAGCAATCTTAAAAGTTGGGGGTGAAGAGAAGAACAGGCAAGGAACAAGAAGACAGGCCCAGAGAACTAGAAAGGGCGCAGGACTTGTGCCTGGGCTAGTTTGTGTCACCTACTACAAAACAGCACGCAAACGGGTGCCATGCAGAAGGAGCACAAACGCACAAGGCTGACCAAGCAACCTGATAACTTCCTCTGGTGGCGTCCTCTTCTTGATGCACCACGACAACGAATTTACTCTGCAGAGAGAATTGGCATTTAGCATACCTAAAAGATCGGAGTGAAGAGAAGAACAGACAAGGAACATGAAGAAAGGCCTAGAGTACTAGAAAGGTGCAGGACTTCTGTCTGGGCTAGTTTGTGTGACGTACTACAAAACAGCCAACAATCGGATGCCACGCAGAAAGGAGCACACACGCACAAGGCTGACCAAACAGCCTGATGACTTCCTGCGGTGGCGTCTTCTTTTTGATGCACCGCGACAACGACCTTGCTCTGCACTGAGAAGTGGCAATTAGCATAAATTAAAGATGGTGGTGAAGAACAGGCAAAGAACATGCCAGGCCCAGAGAACTAGAAAAGTGCAGGCCTTGTGTCTGGGATAGTTTGAGTGACATACTAAAATACAGGCAACAAACGGATGCCACGAAGAAGGAGCACACACGCACATGTCTGACAAAACAGCCTGATGACTTCCTCCAGTGGCACTGAGCAGTGGCATTTAGCATACTTAAAAGATTGGCCTGAAGAACAGGCAAGGAACATGAAGAGAGGGCCAGAGAACTAGAAAGGTGCAGGACTTGTGTCTGGCCTAGTTTGTGTCACCTACTACAAAACAGCCAAACATAGATGCCACGCAGAAGGAGCACACACGCACAAGGCTGACCAAACATCCTGATGACTTCCTCCGGTGGCGTCCTCTTCTTGATGCACAGCGACAACGACCTTGCTCTGCACTGGGCACTGGCAATTAGCATACTTAAAGATGGTAGTGTAGAACAGGCAAGGAACATGACGACAGGCCCAGAGAACGAGAAACATGCAAGACTAGTGGCTGCGCTAGTTTGTGTGACTTACTAGAAAACAGCCAGCAAACGGATGCTATGCAGAAAGGAGCACATGCACAAGTCCTTCTGCAGGATATTTGTAGTTCTCTGGGCCTGTCTTCAATGTTCCTTGCCTATTCTTCACCCCATCTTTTAAGTATGCTAATTGTCACTGCTTAGTGCAGAGCAAGGTCGTTGTCGCGGTGCATCAGGAAGAAGCCGCCACTAGAGGAAGTCACCAGGCTGTTTGGTCAGCCTTGTGTGTGTGTGCTCCTTTCTGCGTGGCGTCCGTTTGTTGGCTGTTTTCTAGCAAGCACAGATATGTTGGGCTTTCAGAACAAAATACTGATCATCATATCTAGGAGTATTTATCAAGCCTTGTCTGCACGTTTTCTGACTCTTTATAAACTGGCTTCATCCCTAACAGCTGGCGAGTAGCAAAGGTAATGCCTATTCTCAAATTGGGCATCCGCTCTGTTCCTCTAAACTATAGGGCTATTTCATGGACCTGCACCTTCTCTAAGCTCTTTTAACAAGTCATACACACTCAGATCATTATCACGTACAACATAACATCCTATCTGAATATCAGCATGGTTTTCGAAAAGGATTTTCTAGTGGCTCTAAGCTCGCCGGATTTACTAACGACTGATTCACTTCTTTAGACACCGGCATTCTAGTCGGTGCTTTGTTTCTAGATTTTGCCACGGCATTTGATCGTCTTCATGATCACAGACTACTTCTAAAACTATCATATCTTAATATTCGCCCTCAGGTACTAGCATGCATTATACTTCCTCACATCTCGCGTTCAGTTCACTTGTCTACAATGGCCCATGTTACACCTGGTGTAGCCCAGGGCAGTAGGCTTGGTCCCCTGTTCTTTCGGATTTTTATCAATATCTTACCAACTTTCAGTTCTTCACAAATTAGACTGCTTGTTGACGACTGTGTGTCATTCCGAACGATTACAAATGACTCTGACTGGAACTCTTTACAAACTGACCTCGATTTTATTCACACTCGGTGCCAGTGGTGGCTAATGACCCTGAACCCCTCTAGTGCAATGCTGGTCTCCTTTACTAGAAATTCTCATCGCATCCCAACCACATACTCTCTTAAAGACATGCCCGTTAAGAGAGGTTCCACTTACGAGTATCTAGGAGTTTACCTTCCGTCAGACTGAACCAGGAACTATTATATTAACCTGATTATACCAGCTGCCAACCGTTCTCTTGGCCTCTTAAAACATAAGGTTCGACATTCGCTGGCAAACGCGCGTAATCTTGCTTATATTACATTACTTCGACCTAAAATTGAGTACGCGTCAGCCATTTGGGACACAGATCAAGCCTGCGTTATAGATAACATCGAATGCCTGCAGAACCATGGTGCTCGCTTCATTTTTTCCGAGTGCTCACATTTTGCTAACGTCGCGCCGTTAAAAGCTCGTGCTGGATTTGACGACCTTTCTAATCGTCGCCAACTCGCTCGCTTAACACTTTATTTAAAAAATTGAACATTACCCGCTGCTTCATAATGGTTTATTTCACTCACCCTTAGTAGTGCTTCCACGCCGTGATCACCCTTTCAAAATGAAACGCATCACATGCCACACTTCAACTTTTGCCAAATCGTTCATACTCAAAATCATTAATGATTGGAACCGGTTACCGTCCACGATCGCAACTGAAATGAATGCGACATCATTTCATGAACTTTTAAAAAATGAAATTCATGTGCAGTTTTCTTTTTGTTCTCCTCTGCTCACCATTATGTGATTCATTGCGTTTTTCGTTCTGTTTATTACGTTGCTTGTTTTCATGATGTTCATTTTACGTTTTATTGCTCTGCCAGATTTTGCTAATTGTTGAGTATTCAGGTTTTGCGCTCTTGTTTTATTTTTGTTCAGTCCCTCACGTTAGATGTTCCTTCTTGTATCTTGATGTTCGAATTTTTTACCTCCCCTTTATGTAATACCCACGTGACGAGGGCCTTGAGGTGTTTCTTGAAATAAAATAATAAATGATATAAATAAAAAGCAAAGGGAGCGGTTAACTGTAGATAACATACGCCCTATTTCATTAACATCGAACCTAGTGAAATTGGTGGGAAGCGGCCTGCTAAGTCGTGTTACAGCTTTTATTTTTGCGAAGGATGTCTTGATCCCTGTAAAATTGGTTACAGGCCGGGCTGCTTGATTTGGTGTGCACACACTGACCTCTACAGTCGTATTAAGTTAGCTGGCAACAATAAACAGTTTACTGCGCTTCTCACTCAGGAGGTCAGCGGGCTACCCGGAGGACGTCCTGGTTTCCATTGCTGTGACTTTGAGTAGTGAGTTTGAGTCGCAGCACAAAAAAGATGAAATGCCTTGTGAAGAATCTAGACCTGCTGTAACGCCACGACTGCCCAAAGTCTTACATAACGTTAAAAAGGTAGCCATAAAATACGGTATTTAGGCTGCCTTTTCTGCGCCCACCAAACCGTCGTCACTTTGTTCTGGTATCTCTAACAATAGCACAAAAAATTGGCAGAGGCTTAGCTTGGTTAAGCCCGGAAGGTTACGAAAGCAAATTACGAGCAAGTTTGGCGACTACAGTAGTGAAAGGCGAAAGCCTGACTGCTGCACGGAACGCCGGAATTAGCTTAAAGTGTTATTCAGGTGTCCAGTAAACGACAGAGTTGGTAAGGCGCGTTTCCTTCCCTCCAAATCAACGCAGTCTACAACGCTCTCTATGTCAGAGCGCATCAATGAACGCCAGAACACAGGTCAAGCTAAAGGTCAAACGTGGAACCGCCGGGACGACGCAGAAGGCTCAAAACCTAGGGCAGTATTGCTTTCGCAGTAAAAAGAAATGTAATGTCAAGCACCAGAGCATGTTCATCAAATGCACAACCGATGTTTTTACTCGCTTCCATTGTCCTGTCGCAAGGCCTACATAGGTCAAACAGGTCAATGTGTCAACGACCGTATGGGGCAGCACCGCACTTCGCTGCAGCCATGCAACACAGCAAATCTGCCAAGACATTGCAACCACTGCAAAGACTGCACCCCTCTGTTCCAAAATGTCAGAATAATCGGCCGCGGCAAAACGCAGACAGAACGAGAAATCTAAGAAGCCTTCAAAATGAAGCAGTTAGGAAATGAATGCCTCAGCGACAGTTCTGTCAGGTTTCACAGCAAAAGAGTACAGTTTCATGAATGGGACCTAGGTTGTCACATGCTATCTTCCATCTCTTGATCAATTTTGTTCTTGTTGTTTTGATAGCTGTTGTGATTGTTGTCGCGCATGTGCACTCTGTTCTGTTGTTGGCGATAAATGAAGAATATTTCAGTTGTGTTTCCAGCGTTGTCCTGTGTACTTCTGCTTGTGAACGCGTCCTTTCGGCTGGTTTCCCACTTACAGTGCACCAACTGGCCCAACAAGCTATGCTTCTTGAATGCTTGGCTAATTTTTTGTCAGTTTTAGTCTCTCTTGAAACTTCAGAAAAGATTTTTTTGAGCCGTTTCCTATGATTTTTTGTCTCATCTACTTTAAAAGAGGTCCGTTTTGTTTCTTTTCCTGGCCAGGCAGGTATTCATTCAAACGAGGTGGCTGATTACTTAGCAAGGTCAACTCTTGGCGGGTCAGTGACACATCCCGTCCCGAACTGCAGTCTGCTGGTGATTTACATTTTTCAGTGCTTCCAACACATATCAGCGAGGCTGCGTGGTCTCTTACTAAATAGCACTGATTATCAGCACACAGCATATAATTGGAACGTCCGTTTGTGTAAAACCAGGCTGTGTGAGGTATCAATGACTCGGTTGCGATGCAGTATTCCCAGTTCAAAGTTATATCTGTGCAGTTGTGTGTGGTCACCAACCAACCTATGTGGCTGATGAGGGGACGTTGAATCTGCAGACAATTTCCTCCTCTAGCCCTTTGAGGGTCGAATTATTTTGAAGAAAACTTTCCCAGGTGGTCAAATTACTTTATTGCGGATCTTCAATTTACAAAATGTATATAGTCGAGAAGAAATAGTAAAAAAAAAATTAGGAACAGTACTTTGGTGACAGCATCACTCACAACTGGAAAATGTCCAATAGAATAGAATAGCAATGGTGATAAGCAAGCTAAGAGCAGCACCAATAAAGATAGAAATCAACTTTCGCCGCCTCTGCAAAACAGTGCCCACAAAGAGAAAACACGTTTCGCGCGACTCCGTTGCGATCCCGGGGCGTAATCGAAACCGCGTAGCCGCGTTCCCACAGAGGGTAGAATACCTCGCGAGCAACATTGATAAGCAAGCTAAGAGCAGCGCCAATAAAGATAGAAATCAACTTCGGTAGCCCCTGCAGATAGTGCTGACAAAAAGAAAACTCTAATTTCGCGCGACTCCGTTGCGATCACGCGGCGAAACCAAAACTACAAAAGGGGTGTTGCCGCAGTCTGTGCCGCCGCGCTAAAGCTAGACATAAGTTCTGCTTATCTCCGTAAGAAGGCAGCACAAAATTCAGACACTTCTTGTAAGTCCTAAGAGGTGGCAGCACCCCCCAGTGAGCACGCATCGTTCTTTGGGCGCAAAATTTCAAACGGAAGATCGAAACCGTACCCGTACGGCAAAGACCTTGCGGGACAGAAAACCGCCGCCGTACATATACGGCAAAAACCTTCAAAGGGATAGGCACCCTGCACCCGCCAGGCACCGCCACCGTGGAGGCTGCGTTCAGCTCCCCCGCGCGGCCAGTTCCTCGTCCCTGTCAGGAAGGCTCGCCCCGCGACTGCGAAGGGATGGCGTCTGCTAGCGGCTGCCGCTGTTCGTAGGGGCCGGATTTCGATCTATTCATTGATGAGATTGAAAATTTCTTTCCAGGAGCGAACGTCAAGAAAGGAACGAAGCTTTCTGAAGCAGGCCATGTGCACAACGTGAAAGAGTGCACCGGCAGCGAAGTAGCAGCCCGGTGCATTGCGCATCACTGCGCCACCGAAAGCGATCAAATTAACGCTAAGAAATATTTGTACCTAATGCCGGTTAGCGCTGAACTCTCATTCATTTTTTTTTTACGTAGCTATCTTGCAGTAGATAGCTTGTTGCCGCGGGCTGCAGTTGCAAGGCAGGCATCGCAGGCAAATGTAAACACGCTGCTTCGTGGCTATATTTTTGGAGCGGTGTGAAACGCTCTCCAAAACGAGCCGCCTGCGAGTCTGGGGTGTTTCTGCATTTAAAAAGGCTCACCCTGAACTCTCAAAGACGGCCAGGCGGCATAACATTGAAGGTAATTAGAAAACTCCAATTTCTGAGCAAACGGCGCAAACCTGACTTCATAACATTCTCGCTTGCCACACCTTCGGTGTTCGATGTGGAATACCCTGTTCAAACTACGCCTTGTAATGATGGGCCCATTGCGTAACCTGCCACTCATATTTTCTCTTTTTTTCGGCAACTGCCAGGTCATTATCGCTACAACACGTGCGTCAGTATTTTGGTGATATGAGATGTCCAATGAATGAGCTTTTGCAAGCAGAAGAGAATGCAAGCTGCGGCGAAGCGCCTGTGCGCACTGAAACTCCGGCCGAAAACATAAAACTTTTTGACCGGGATTCTGGAAAAAAAGGAGTATCCCAGCTATTTCATGCATGATTCTTGCAGAAAGCTTGTGCTCAAAAAGCGGAATTTCATTGCAATGTTTGTTTAATTTCTGTGCATTTAGTAGAAGTGCCCTGACTCTTCGACATTCGGATATCTGATTATTGTACTAAATTATCACCTAATCGTTCAGAGGTGGAGGCAAATATTTATCAGGAGCGTGTTGCCGTTGCCCCTGAAAACGTGCCTTTACTGTCGAAAGAGACGCTGGACGACAAGGCGCAGTGGAAGCGAGCAAGGATTCTGCGCACAGCTGGAACTAAGGTAAGCGATTCGTTGCAGCGCAAAATTTGGGCTCCTTCCTAAGGTGTGACAGCGGGCGAGTTTCGGAGTCGCTTTTTAAGCCCACATATTGTTGACAACCAAGTCAATGACCGGAAATCGTAGGTGCAAGAAGAGGGAAGCGTTCCCAGACAGCCACTGGCATTCATCCGAGTCTGCTGAATTTGCCATGAGTCAAAAACCTGTCTAGGAGGTAATGCATGAGTCAAGCAAGCGTCTTCCGCACGGGTTTGACCATTGTTTGGCCAGAAACCGCGCGCGCGTGCTGCCCGTCGCGAAGCGTGGGCCGTCTCCCAATGTCGCGTTGGAAATCCATAAAACCTTGTCCGAGGCGAATTTATATATGTATTATTGCGTCCTACAACACAGCAATGTGTCCTGCTGTTGTTATGTGCTATTTTGTGCTCGGGAAGGAGTCGCACAACCGCTTCGCGACAGCGCGCGTAACACAGCGGGAGCTCTCGGACTGCCCCCGCCTTCCTGACAGGGACGCGCGCGCTGCCGCCAGTGGCGCGCGCGTCGGGCGGGAGTTAGATGCGCAGGGTGCCTATATTGTCAAAAGTTGGCACTTCAGAGAAAGATTTACCTGGAGGTCCCTCTCTCTAGGTTCGGGCCCCTGTCATCGCTTCGTTGCGAGCTCAAAAGGATTTGCTCGGGTGCAACTTGTGGGGTTCTCTATGATTACGTAATTGCAACGGGTAGGTCGATTTGCTAACTCTTTCAAAATTCTTGAAGCTTTTCTTTTTCATTTCTTCAAAATATTCTTCGTTATTTAACTTTAAATAATCTTCTGTTGTTTTTCATCGATACATTTTTCAAAATTCACGCTTGGCTCTGATATTTTTGTCGTAATCGCCTACGCAAATTTCCTGTTTATTACACAATACCATGGCCAATCTCCCCATGCGGGTATGTGCCATGTCTTGAAAGGAAGAAGAAGAAGGGGTTGTGCCATGGTTTAAGAGGAAGAAGAAGGAGAAGAAAACTGCCGTTCGAAGTAAGGACTCCCTTTGTGTCTACCAGTTCTGCTCTCGTTTGGTGCGAGCGCCACAGGATTCTCGTTAAGCACTATTTCCGGCTACCTTCATGATTACATTATTGCAAGTGGTCGTTTACCGTGTAAAATGCATATAAAATTCAACCGCATGTCCTAAAAGCGTATTTTATTTTATTCCTCGCATATATAATTTGTTTATTTATTTAAAAATTTCCCCTATTAATATATTTTCTAATTTCAGTCACTTTAAATTTTTTCCACACCTGTAATACGTTGGAATTCACCACTGTACCTTGGCCAATCCCCCCGCGTGGGTATGTACCATGATTACTGTGGAGAAGAAGAAGAAGAAGGATGTAATTGTTTGCTTGTTCTTCCCTTTGCAGGGCTTTTGTCGGTGGTCTTGGGGCGGCTGTCGACGTCTTGTCCTGGTCAAAGGAACTGCCTGTGGTAGGCCAGCGTTCCCCTGGGCGCGTTTTTTCGAGGTGACATCGCAAGGCCCCCCCGCCAAGCTCCGGAGCGCAGGTGAACATGGATTCAAGGGGGAACTCCGGTACCCCGCAGAAAGTAAGCGTTCCCGGTCCAGCGCCCACACCGCTACGACAATCGCCCAAAGCCGGGACAGCGTCGGCAGACTGCTCTGACGATAAAAGGATGCCATCATTCGTGCTCAAAAGTACGCTTTCACCAGAGGCCCCGGTGTTCGTACCAAGGCACTTCAGAGTCCCTCTGCCACAGGAAGTTGCAGAGCCCTGCCCACCCTATCCACCTTCACCACAGTCACAGGACGCGAGCCAGTATGCAGTGCTGGACTCATGAGCTTCATTGACGACGTCACGCTGTGTCCTGCTGAGTTGGACGCCAAAATAGAAGACGTCACAAGCATATTGAGTGGCATTACCGACGCTGGCGGTCTCTCTCAGGTCGTCGACACTATCTTCCAACAGGGACTGAAAGAGGCTAACTTCAGGTTTAGCGGGGCACGCCTGCGCAATTATCTTGGAAGCAACCTTCACATTCGAGGCGTGGAGGAGGACTTTACAAATACGCTTCTAGACCGGTGTCACAGAGAGTGCGTCAAGCGAAACGACTTGGGGTCCGGTGATTTTGACGAAGCCTAGTTGCGCGTGTTGCTGCTGTTCATTGCTGAACTGTTCTCTCGGATGGCGTTTCTGCGGGAGGACCACTCCTACAAGGTGAAGCACCTGGCCGTCTGCATTCCCAACATGATGCACGCGCTTCTGCAGTCGCTCACCAAGGAGAACATCACCATCCTGGTGCTGAAGCTTACTGGCGCCTGCCTGGAGGAAGGTGGGCTCACCCGAAACCGACTGTTGTGCCCTCGACAGTGTGTTTGAGAAGCTCTGCGAGATCTCTCAAAAGAAGGACATTGACCCGACCGCAGCGCTGATGGTCAAGAATGTCCTCGAGCTTCGTGAGAGGAACTGGGGCCGCTCTTCGTCGTCTTCGAGCTCCCCATCGACTGGCCAGGCGGATGACTGCCTTCCCATTACTTGTGGTCCCGACGGCGTGCCGGTCTGCAGTGAAGAGGAGAAGTTTATCCAAGAGCTCCTCCTCACAGAACGGATGGGGAACATCGAAATTTATTTATTTATTTATTTGAACATACTGCAAGCCCTTTTCGGGCCCATGCAGGAGTGTTTACAATGCATCATTGATCAAACACAGTAAAAACAAAAATTCAAAATTACAGAGATGTTCTCTGACCCAAACACAAAAAGACCAGGAGAGAATTAAACAGAAAAGTCAATTTTTTCGATATAATTAAGAAATAGTTCCACGGACGTACACTTCACCGCATCTTCAGGCAATTTATTCCAATATGATATAGCATCTGGAAACAGGGAGTACCTGTGGATATTTACACGGCTGACTGGTTGACGAAGTGTTTTACTATGGTTTGTTCTAGACGAGTGTTTGAATGGCGGGTGTAAGTATAGTGAATTGGCTATTTTGAAGTGACCGTGAAGAAGTTGGAACAAAAACTTTAATCTTGAAATGATTCTTCTCTGTGACAGGCTTTGTAAATTTGACTGAACTATTAGGCTGGTAGCGCTAGTTTGACGTGAATACTTTGAATAGACGAACCTCACTGCTAGTTTTTGGATGCGCTCTAATTTGTTGATTAAACTTTTTTGATGGGGGCTCCAGACTATATCCGCATATTCTAGGGTAGGTCTTATAAGAGTTTTAGAGGCACTGAGTTTAATATGGGCCGGCGTGTAACGGAGCTTTCTCCTTAAATAATGTAATTTACCTTCAGCTTTAGAGCAAATGGATTTGATGTAGGGCTCCCAACGCAGGTTAGATGTTAGGATGAGCCCCAGATACTTCACCTGATCATATTTTTTAACCTGTGTGTCACCAAGTGTGTATGTAAAACTTAGAGGATGCTTCTTATTAGTGAATGTGATACTTTTGGTTTTATCTGCGTTAAGTTAACATTCCCCAGGTCATACACCAAGCGTGGATTGATTCTAGGGAATTGTTAAGGAGAATTTGATCGTCAGATTTTCTTACAGCTATATATACGACACAATCGTCTGCAAAAAGGCGAAGCTGGATCGATGAACTAACACAGGAATGAATATCATTTATATAAATGAGGAACAAAAGAGGCGCAAGTACTGATCCCTGGGGTACACCCGAATACACATCCAGGTTTTGCGAAACGTATTCACCTATTTTAACGCATTGTTTTCTGTTCTGCAAATAGCAGGAAATCCATGACACAATGTTGCGATCAATGCCAAAAGATAGTAATTTTGTTACAAGGTCATCGTGAGGAACAACAACAAACGCTTTAGAGAAGTCTAAGAATATAGCATCTATCTGGTAGCCTTCATTAATTGCGTTAGCGATGTCGTGAGTAATTTCAGCAAGCTGCGTTACTGTTGAAAGCCCTGTTCTGAAACCATGTTGTTTTTCATAAATGAGATTATTATTTTCTAGATATGAGATTATGGCTTTAAAAATAATGTGTTCCATCATTTTACAACTAGTGCTTGTTAACGATATCGGACGATAATTATTCAGTTCAGTTTTAGGACCCGATTTGTGTATAGGAATTATTTTGGCACAGCGCCAGTCATCTGTAATTACGAGTATTTGTAAAGATGTTGTGTAAATTTTATGCAGGTATTTAGACACCCAGTCAGCGTATCGGACTAAAAATGTGTTCGAGATGGAATCAGGACCCGGAGATTTTTTTGTGTCAAGTGTTTGTAAAAGAGAAAGGATTCCATCTTCACTAATGATTAGTTCTGTCATGGGTTCCTTGATTGTGTATGCGGGTAGAGAAGCGTGAGAGGCTGTTCTGGTGAAAACGGACTGGAAAAACTTATTGAATTCATTTGCAATGTCATCAGGTTTACTTATGGTGTCGCTGAAATCTGTAATGATGGAACCAGTTGACTGTTCTTCAGATAAGTAGCACCAAAACTTATGAGGGTTTTGAGCCATGAAGGAAGGCAGCGTCAAATCAAAGAAGCGAGTTTTTGCGTCTCGGATTTTGCTCTGTAAGCAGTTAACAAGACTTGCAATGTCATTCTTGTTTCCTTTTTTACGCCGTCGTTTTATTTTTCTTTTAAGTTGAATTATCTCGCGCGTTATCCACGGGTACTCCCTCTTTATGCGTTTTTTTCGAAGCGGAACGTATCTCTTTTCGCAAGTATTTACAATGTTTTTAAAACAGGACCATAGTTCACGAACATCGGTCAGTGCGCTGAATTCGGCAAAGCTGTTCTCAAGTGCATTTAGAATTGCAGGGTCATCTGCACGCTCATAGTCCTTGACAAAGGTTGGCAGTGTTTTCTTCTTTTTGCAAGTGACTACTATGGGGCATGAAAATACTAGCAGTTTGTGGTCAGATATGCCGTCTTCGATGCGCACTGAACACCCTGGAAGTGTACTGCTAACAAAAATTAAATCAAGAGGTGAAGAGGAAGACGACAGAACTCGGGTGTTATCGGTAACCAGCTGATCTAAGGAAAAACTAAATGCTGTAAATAAAAGCGTTTCCGCGCTTTGGGCATCTTTTCCGTCGTGTGAAAAGTCCGCCCAATTTATCCCCGGCAAGTTAAAGTCCCCCGATAAAATCAACTTAGATCTTGAGTTAGTGTGCTGGGACAGATAATCGTTCATTTTTTCAAGATAATCTGGCGGGGCGTTTGGGGGTCGATACACGCCTCCCAGTAATATACATTTACCGGAATATGTTATTTTGCACCACACACTTTCGTGGTTATCAATACCCTTCAGGACTGAATATTTTATGTTGTTTTTAATAGCTATAGCTACACCACCCCCTCGCGAACCCCTATCTTTACGTAGCAATTTATATGTTGATGGAACAACTTCCGAATCATGTACCCCTGCCTGTAACCATGTTTCTGTTATAATTATGATGTGAGGATGGTGTCCCAGAATTAGCTGCTCGAGGTGACCTAACTTGTTTACTATACTTCTAGCATTGAATGACAGGATTCTTAGTGTTTTGGTTTTGGCCGGTCAGATATGATTGCTGTTCGAGCTTGCTGCTCCTGGAGTTGAGTTAGGCTGGGTGTGCCTTGCATCATCGGCCCTTCTTGTTATTTCGACCCTGGTTTGTTGTGTTTCATCCCAAATGAAAACCTTGCCATTGACCTTTAGCTTCTCAAAGGAAAGCGACACCTTTGCCACAGCCGCCCTCTCTCGCTCCGATGAGCGCCATAGCTTAGTGCGTAAGTCTCGTACCCTTTTTGAAAAATCTTCAGATATGGAAATGTTAGAGCCCTTTAGTTTGAAACAGTTTGACATAATATCTGTTTTCTCTGCGGAATTGAAGAACCGAACTATGACTGGACGTGGTGTTTTGCCTTTAGGATTACCTATCCTGTGAATTCTTTCGGCCGATTTCACTTCCTTGTCTCTGAAGATTTCTTGCTTAACATGTTCCTCAAGTGATTCAGCGTCTTCCTCCGGTTTCTCCGTCACACCATAAATCAATAAGGTGTTGCGTCGACTTCGGTTTTCCAAGTCATCTATTTTTGCTGCTATACCGTGAATGTGTTTGTTCGTACTTCTGGTTAGTCTTTCACTTTCATCAAGTCTTTCTTCGCATTTCTTCAACCTACCTAAGTCGTTTTCAATTGTTTCAATTCTCAACCTCATATTATCAACCGTTCTCTCGACATGTTTTAGGTTTGTAACTAACTCCTGCAAAGTTTTGTTTGTTTTTGCTTGTTCTTTCAGAATCTTTTTCAGTAGTTCATTGCTAAGATGACCGTCAGAGTCAGAGCTAGGGCCTGGGTTGAGTTCAATGTCACCGGATGTCAACAGTAAAAGCCTAATGACACTATAACAGTCACAAAGCATGCTCAGGAGAAATTGTGGACTTGGTAGCACCGTCAGGGTTACATCATTGTCTCTAACTGAGGAAACAGAGTATTTGCCACCAACCTGTACGACAAAAACGAAGTGTTTGAGTATTGGTATCCGGTCGGTGCCACCAAGTCCACTGAAGTGTCCAGCTGACGGGATCCTGGTCATATACCCGCGTAGGCGTGGCTCCGTTGACGTTCCAGCAGCAGCTCGGCGATAGCGGCTCTCCGGGCTTGCTTCGCTGTAGTGCAGATTACATGCATCTTCGTGGAAAAGCAGCTGTTTTGCCGTCACCGCCGATAAACTGCCTTCCAACGGCACATGCGCGTCCGTGCTGGTGATGAGGCTGGACGGCCACAGAACATGTCTGATGGAAGCGGTTACGCCAACAACTGCTGCAATGACGACATGGATGATGAGATTGCGGCAGCCTACGAAGAATTCCTCAATGAGTGGGGACAGTGAAGCTCTCTCCATCTGGGCAAGGGAGGGGACCAGAGTGGGTTGGCCGAGAGGTGCGAAGATGGGGAAGTGCAGGACCGTGCCCAGTGTTTTCTTAAGTATATTTTTTTCCTCCCTATGTTTCTGTGAATTGCTAGTAGTGTAATGGTCAGTCACGAGATGGCGCCATGTATCCGTTGGTGCGCCGTCGCCGATTCACCTTTTTGCTTTGCTCTGTGTGTGTGTGTGTGTGCGTGTGCGTGTGTGTGTTTGTGTGTGCGTGTGCGTGTGTGTGCGTGTGCGTGTGTGTGTGTGTGTGTCAATAAAAAAATGGCAGCTTCACAGTGTGTGGCGTTCCGTTGGCTTCGTGCCAAATCCTCTCAATCCGCGACTCCCAAAGATCTGGCCACCCTGCGTACTCAACAAAACCAACAGGTTATGGGCCCAGGACGACGCATCGACCACATTTTTGGAAGAAATGAGACGGATTGCCTTGATTGAGTGATGAAAGGGTGCGACCACGTTGAAGAAGAGAACGTGAAGCTACGCCACCTTCACCACGTCGTGCGGATGTCTTCGGAAGTTTAGACTGGCGCGAGCATCGTGCGTGAAACTGTCGGGAAGATGTGACTGACAAGCGGTGTGTGCCCGTGAAGTGAGAAGTGCGTTTCTTTTTTTGGAGGAAAGACTGACCGCCACGCGACACCGCCGTTGCTGCAGACTCCGTGTTGGATGTGTATGAAAGACGCTTCGACTCGTCCGGCTTGAGTAGAGCAAAATTGTCAGGAAGAAATGACTGACAAAATCTGTTCAGTGTATGTTAGTGGCGAAATTTTTCGGGAAGAAGTGACGGACAAACCGTTTTTCCCGTACGCTGTGGGGACGCTTTCGTCCCCTGCGTTCGCTTTCCCTCAACGCGCTAGTTCCCTGTTGTTAGCTCCTCCGCAAAGCACTCCTCTCGGTTCGGTGACTTTCCACTAACAGGGGAGGGCGCTCGCGTCGCAGCGACACCAGCGCCATGGATGGCGTTTTGCTGCGCGCGCGCGGGGGAAAATACTGGTCTCTTCTCCCTGGGTCCGGGAAGCGTGTTGGACGTTCACGCGCAAAGCTCCGCTCTTGTCCGCGGGCGTCCTCGTGTGGAAACGTCTTCCCCTCAGCTCGTCCCGTCCGGCCTCGAAGATATTCCCTTTGCCCTAGCGTGGGCGAACGTTCGCTCGTAGCCGTGCTGGTGAGTCGGACATCCTAGATTCCTCGGTGTATTTTGTTGCTAGCTGGCGTTATTGTTGTTATAGCAATAAATGCCTTGTTTGTGTCAGCCAGTGTGTCGTTCCTTTGTTCCCGCAGAGCAAGGCCCGCCGTGGTCGGCGTGCGCTCAGTAGCGTACGCGACCTCGGGGTGGGGTCCGCGCGGTTTTGAACTGTGTCAGCCGCGCTTAAACGGGGAGAACGGATTTATCTCCCCTATTTAAACCCCACATCTGGCAGCCCAACGTGGGGCCTGCTCTTGGAACATTGGACAACAGTCAGTTCGGTTCGAGGAACGCTCTTTGTCCGTACTTGACAAGTGGTAGGCCTAGTGTGAATTTTGATCGCTAGGACCTGCGGCATGCTTTCTTGAGTGCGAGGTGTATTGCGCTGCAGCATGTTCGAACTTTTCGACATGCTCAGCATGTTTTTTTGTGAAGTTTTCTTCCTGGAGTTGCTTCAAGAACCACTTGGTCCGCATCGAGGGGCGCGAGGCCTAGCGCCCGCGGAGTTGCCGAGCCCGAAGCGAGTGAGTACGGAAGCCGCGTGGGTGGTCCGAGTTTTCTGTATATATTTTCTCGCTGTCTCTTTCTCGACTCTGGGAATCGCGGCTCCAGGAGCCGGGTGGCCTGAGGCCATGGGTGCCGTAACGAGCTCGCTGGTATTGCAGCTCGGCATCGGGCGTTCCGACACCGTCCGATACGGTGGGCGCCGATCGCTCAGAAGCTGCTTTGTGCAGTGAGCGGGGAGGACCACCCCACAAAGCTGATGCCTCCTCACGGCTGCGCGCACGAAACCCGTTTCGGGTCTTTCTTTTGTTGGGGTCGTCGACCGTCACTAGGGTAGTGAGGCCTAAGGCTATTCATAGCTGCCTGCACCTTGTCAAAGTGACACGACCACCGGACCGTGGTGTTGAGAGGGGGCGCACGTTGCTGGCCGCCCGGTTTTTTTTAACCTCGCATGAACCGAGCATTCTCGTTCAACTCAAGAAAGGGCTTTGTTTACTCGAACTTTGCGTTGCACAGATGCCCGACACGTTTTGCTAGCGAGTTGAGCATTGAGCCACGAGGCTCTTGTGTACGCCGTTTCCCCTCCCGTGACCTACGTTAAAGGCATGCGGAGTGTGTTTTGGCAATTTTGCAGATCCAGTGGAGCCACTCCGGCTTGCTGTCCTGTGCACATCGTCTCGCTGCCGCCTGCTGCGACGGAGCGGCCTGTATCCTGTTCGCCGCATCCATCCGGGGCAGCTGTGGCGAGACAAGACAGCAGCCACCTCTGGCTGCTGTTGCCCTGGCGACTACTGCGGAATCTTGGCCTGCAGTGGTCAACCGGCCCTCCTCTTCGCGGGCCTGCGGGCACATAGTCCGCGGGCCATGCGAATCGTCCCAGCGGAAACCTTCACGCCGCCTTCGGAATACCGCGGAAGACTGCGTGCACTCTGTCGGCGTGACCTCCGCTGCAAGACGTGCCTCAAGTGCATGAAGACCAGGAGACTCCTCCATAGCATGTAACTTGCAGGTGCGGGGGTCTATTTAAGGTTGGGGGGATGTGGGGACGCTTTCGTCCCCTGAGTTCGCTTTCCCTCAACGCGCTAGTTCCCTGTGGTTAGCTCCTCCGCAAAGCACTCCTCTCGGTTCGGTGACTTTCCACTAACAGGGGAGGGCGCTCGCGTCGCAGCGACACCAGCGCCATGGATGGCGTTTTGCTGCGCGCGCGCGGGGGAAAATCTGGTCTCTTCTCCCTGGGCCCAGGAAGCGTGTTGGACGTTCACGCGCAAAGCTCCGCTCTTGGCCGCGGGCGTCCTCGTGTGGAAACGTCTTCCCCCTAGCTCGTCCCGTCCGGCCTCGGAGATATTCCCTTTGCCCTAGCGTGGGCGAACGTTCGCTCGTAGCCGTGCTGCTGAGTCGGACATCCTAGATTCCTCGGTCTATTTTGTTGCTAGCTGGCGTTATTGTTGTTATAGCAATAAATGCCTTGTTTGTGTCAGCCAGTGTGTCGTTCCTTTGTTCCCGCAGAGCAAGGCCCGCCGTGGTCGGCGTGCGCTCAGTAGCGTACGCGACCTCGGGGTGGGGTCCGCGCGGTTTTGAACTGTGTCAACCGCGCTTAAACGGGGAGAACGGATTTATCTCCCCTATTTAAACCCCACAACGCTAACACAGAAACAGCTACGAAAAAGAAGTGCATTGCCCCTCTTGCGTTCGAGGATCAGCGAACATGGCATTACACGAGTTTAGACTGCCGAAGTTGTCGTCAGACAACTATCCCACATGGTCGATAGGGACAAGAGCTGCTCTCGTACAGAAGGGATGCTGGGAAGCGATCGACCCTGGATTCTCGAATAGAGAAATGAACGAGCGAGAAAAGCAGACTGACAACAAGGCCTTGACCTTTCTGTTCCTTACGTCAAGGACAACTACTTGGATGACATCGGGACTTGCAGAACTGCAAAAGAAGCCTTGAATACGCTCCAGGAAATGCACTCAAAGTTTGGACTCTTGCATATACTGCAGTTGATGCGCGATTTTTTTCAATGAGAAAATGAACAGAGACGAGTCAATGCAAGATTACCTAGGAAGATTGATGGTTCTGCATAGAAAGTTATCAAGTGCAAGCTATGCATTTACAGACAGAGAGGTTGCATTAGTGACGCTAATTAGGCTTCCTGATTCATATGAACCGCTCATTCTGAACTTGGAGCAAGATGAGCAAACCCTCTCGACCCAAGTAGTGACGACAAGGCTGCTGATCGAAGAAAAGAGAAAGCTGCGTCGTGAGGAAGATCTGTTAAGCGACGAAGAGAGTGAGACAAGGGCCCTAGTCAGTAAAGCTCGGTTAAGGACTGAGAGCAAGCAACCCAATGAGAAGGTGCATCATCAACTCGCTGTCAAGAATGACGAGAAGGTTTGTTAATGTACAAGTATGCAAAAGAAGAAGCTGCGATGCTTTGCTTGTGGCAAAATTTCATTTCATTTCATTAATTTCATTTTAATACCTTAAAGACCCACTGGAGGTATTACATAAGGGGTGGGTACAAACAGTCAAATGAACAAGTGTTATGTTGAAATATGGTTGGTAACAGTTTCGGCGAATGTGGATGGGCATGAGATGGTAGCGATGTCATTCTACAGAAACACGGTGAAAAAAAGAAGCGGCACAGGTAACAGTACGGGCACGGGGGCGAAACACTTGGAAAGGATGACGAATGTGGTGGCATATGCCGGCTGGCGGGGCAATGTAGGAAGCGCAGCGCAGCGAACTATGAAAAAATTTATGGTAAAGGCAGAGGCTAGAAATACGACGACGAAGTGAAAGGGGCGCTAAACTGGATTCCGCTTTTAAAGATGTTACACTGATATCGTAATTGGATATCGTATTAAATTGGTCCTATAGCCAAAGATTCTGACCAGTTTCAAGACCAAAGTGGTGATCAGAAGGAGAGAAATTCATCACAGGCAAAGATTCCAACACAGATGGCTTTATGTGCCAAAAATGTGATAACACCGCCTTCTCATGTGTGGCATCTTGATAGCGGTGCTAGAGATCACATGACATCGCACAAGGCAAACATCACTGACTTCAAGCCATGCGAGTCAGGAGTGGAAACGGCAAACAAAGAATCCGTGAGTGTCATGGGGAAAGGAAGAGTTCAGATTCAACTACCTGAGGAGTGTGGTGGGTCATTCATCACGCTAGAAAATGTCCTTTATGTGCCTGAGTTGAACGGCAACCTACTATCAGTCGGAAGAATTGAAGAGCGAGGTTTGCACGTGACCTTCGCCAGGGGCAAATCCGAAGTTACAAAGGACACTGGTCAACTGATACTTATTGCAATTCGAAAAGGACTAGTCTACTCTGTCAAAGAAGAGATTATGTTAACGAAGATGGTCAAAGAATTACTGCCCCCCGCCGACTCCGTCCCTACTTATGCTCGTGATGCCATCGCCCAAGCCGACGCCGCCCACCGGTTGCACGTCACAAGGCTCATAAAAACGCCGTATGACAGTACCCACCGTGATGTGAAGTATCCTCCCGTCTCCCTCGTCCTTCTCTGTCTGGCTCCCGTTCCGTCTTGTGGGCTTGTGCGAAAAACTTCTGCACCATTACCCTGTGTCGCGATATTCACAGTGTCCCTGCACAAGGGAAACGCTATCGCATGCAGGTTCGATGAAATACCCTAAACAACAAAACAAATGAAGCCGTTTTATAACAAAAAGAACCAATTAGAATACGGGCCAAATTGAGATAAAGAAAACAAAACGAATGCACACACAACACAAGCAGCTCACTACCCACATAATAACCAAAATGGAAAGTTTTCATCAGCCGTCACGGTGAAGGATGTCGGCGGCCCGGGCAGAACGCGGGTCGGAGAGCCGTGGCGTTGAAAAATCTTGACGGGCACGGCGTCGAAGAACCACGGAGGCAGGAAACGCAACAATGCATACAGGGCAGCACCAGTGCAGCCTGGAGTTGAGCTCCGCAGGGAAGTAACTTCAAGGGAAGAGACGGGTCACGACGACCACGAGTTGGGCACCATGACAAGAGACGCAGCAGGCTTCCGTCGGTGACCCAAGGGAGGTCACCCCTCCGCGGTGGCTCAGTGGTTACGGCGCTCTGCTGCTGACCCGAAAGACGTGGGTGCGATCCCGGCCGCGGCGGCTGAATGTCGATGGAGGTGAAATTCTAGATGCCCGTGTACTGTGCGATGTCAGTGCACGTTGAAGAACCCCAGGTGGTCGAAATTTCCTAGCCCTTCACTACTGCGTCCTTCATAGCCTGAGTTGCTTTGGGACGTTAAACCGCAATAAACCAAACCAACCAAGGGAGGTCAACGGCAGCACTGACCCAACGTCCAACGGCTGCTAACTTCACGCTTGAATGACCGTCCTTCCATCCGCTCCTTTTCTCCTCACCTCCAGCCACATCAGCTCTCCTCCCCGCCTGCCACGCCACCTTTCCTTTAGTTTGTCTTGCGGCCACCACATTTACGTGCACTCGCTGCACAACGCTGGGCCGGACACTCCACCGTCGGAGGCATCGCACTGGCGCTCAGCTTGTGATGTTGCACCTCCCACACGGGCCCTCACCGACGTGACCTACGAGATTACTCCGCTCTCTTCCGAGGCCCCATCCGCTACAACTCCTGCCGAAATAGTGCACGCCGTCCGTCTCGCGCGCCTCGCACTCACCGGGACGGTGACATCGCCGTGGGGGCAGTGTTACCTGCTAAAAAGGAATTGACAGTCGATGCTCTTGACGACGATGGCGCTGAGTGTGTGTGTGTGTGTGAGGGTCCTCAAAGCCTGAGGTCGTAGAGTACCTCTCTGGGTGCATAACTGCTTGTGAAGACCTCCCCGTAAAACTATAACCACGAGAGAAAAATAACAAAGCAAGAAATCCGAAAAAGCTAAACTATGTTTTAGGAGGTCGAGAACAAATATAAGCATCCCATCTCTCATGCTTTAAAGTAACTGCCTGGAGCGAAACGCGTAACTTCTCTGCCTAGCAGGTAGAGGTTTAAACGGTAATATTGTACATGGTGTACTGAAATGGGAAAGTTGAGGAACACAAGGAGGCTCACTCCTTTGTCTATAGAAATCATCAGAACAGTTACAGACGCAAGAAATGAAAAATATGTTATTTTCATATTTCTCAACTGTTTCATATGTTCCTGTTCTCTTGGTAAGTGCATGTTATAGAACCCCAGGTGGTCGAAATTTCCGCAGCCCTTCACTACGGCATCTCTCAGAGCCTGAGTCGATTTGGGACGTTAAACCCTCATAAACTACATTATTTTCAGACCTATTAATGCACTCATATCGCAACCTATCAATATACGATATGCAAACACTACAATAAGTCGGGTTACTAATCAAAAATTTCTTGGCGTTTGGTTTAATGAAACCCTATCCTGGAATTTACATGTTTCAAAGCTAACTACAGAACTAAGTAAAGCTGTTGGATGCCTGTATAAAATTGCACCTCTAATACCTGTCTGGCTTAAGCTAGCAATATATTATGCCTTTTTCTATTCCAGGCTATCGTACTGTATTTTAGTCTGGGGAACCACGACAGCTGCTAACATTGAAAAACTTCACACACTCCAAAAAAGAGCCTTGCGGGCATTAGAAGGATTTTATGGCTTACCGTTAAATTTGCCAACTGCCCCACTCTTTAGAAAATACAGTCTACTAAACACTAAGCAGATTTATAACTTTCGCCTGCTGCAGCGTATACACAAAAATCGATTATATGATTCCACCAATGACACCCCGACAATGAGGTACCCCTTCCGCAAAATAATGAAAGTAGTACCAAGAATCCGTACAAATTACGGCAAACAAAGTTTGAATTATCAGGTACCAACTATTCTCAATGTGTTTAGCGTTAAAACTGAATTTACCATTTCTCTAAATAGTTTTAAGAAAAAAATCAAGAAGCTTTTGTTAGAAACTGACCCTCTACTAACATGAAACTTTCTTAAGGTCGTCTCGTTTTTGGCCTACATTTTGTTCTTTTTACTTTTGTACTGCATATCGTGTTACTTTATTAAGTTACTATGCTTTTAGTCTTTGGTAAATATTTTTTGTTTACATGGTGTATGTTTTCTGTGCAGTGCCTGTGCACCTCTTTTGTATAATTATTGTGTATCTTCTGTTCTATTGACGTTGTCAGTAATGCATGCAGTGTTTCTTTGCTTGCATTTTGTTATGTCATTGCATTTATGTATATATATATATATATATATATATATATATATATATATATATTACATCCCCTGTGCGTTATATTCCGTAGCCACACTTTCAATACAGTGCATCTCCATCTCCTTTTGTGCCACCAATGTCACCAATTTTTTTGTATTTTGTTGCCATGATGTTATCATGCTTGTATGTGCTGCGCACCGCTGCCCCTGCTTCAGGTGCCGGGACCTCGTCAGGCCAATTGGCCTTTTGCCCCGGCTCCCTGTTTCTGTAGAAAGAAAGAAAATAAATTTCAATTTCAATTTCAAACCATAAACCATTCCTGTTGTCCTGACTTCGTATAGAAAAGGGAGCGAGCATTCTTCGAATTCCTGAGCTTTTTTCATCTCAGCACACCACGTAGCGTAACTAGCGGGTGAACGGGAAAATGCTACGAAATGTAGGCACTTTGCGCTGCCTTTTCATCCTTTCGCTGCCTACAGCACGCGTTCAGTACAAAACAGTATAACTGCACGCAGCAGCGAGGATAGCCTTCCCGCTGTTTCTAAAGTTTCCTCCTCGTCGCTGTGAGGCTGAATTTGCTGTGAAAGATGCCTCTCAGACAGACAGACAGACAGACAGACAGACAGATTTATTTGACATCATGTGTACACAATGTCGGGAACATGGGCAAAAAGCCGGAAAAAGCGCGGCTTGACAGGGCCCATGTTCCCTATTAATAAAGAAGATTGTGAACGACGTTATCCGTCGCTGCAGCTGCAGCCGTCGCACAAACGTTGTTGCTGCGGGCGATATGCCGTAACGCGATTTTGTGCTGAGATCGTGGTTAAGACGTCGTGTGTAGTATCATAGATGCGGGTGCTTTCGGCGTTGTCGCTTGAAACCGTGCCGTTTTGCAGGGCGCTAAAGGCCAAAACAGTAACCTCCAGAAACTACCCTCACGGCTCCGTCCAAGGGAATCAGGCAGGCTGGGAAACAAGAATAATGAGATGTAGGGAGGGCATTTTCCAGGTGCCTGTACACCTACAGAGGCATGCGAAGGGCTGGCTTTCGCTTCAAGACCAAGGATGGGCCACCGGCACTGCTTGCTTTGTGATTTGTGAGCCACCCAAGCGTTTCACCCGTGCCCCTGTGTATTATATAGCTTGAGGCAAGCGCCCACGCTGCACTAAAGAAGCTTTGCTTTCAGTCCACCCTTCCCAAAAACGTTTTCCCTTGGTCGCTGAGTTCAGCGCGACAAAAGGCAGCGATGCGGGATGAATAACATCTGGCGATGTTGAGTAGACAGCGCGGAGATTTCTTTCGCTTTTTTTAATACTCCGGCGTTTGCCCTTTCTTCCTTTCGCGGCAGGAGTCCGACAGTTTTGAGAACAAAACGCCTTCGTTGCTCTCTGCTTCTACATTTGGGGATCATCGCCTGCTTGGACCCTTTGTCGAAGCCATACTAGACGTTTTCAGAACATCCGGAAAAATATTAGCGGAAGCTATAAGCGGTTTACCGTACTGCACGTGCGCACGCGCAGTGACATGGGTAGGGCCAGACGGGGCACTGTGCATGCGCAGCCGGCGTTATTCGTCTACGCTAATATGTCTCCGGTGTGCTGAAAACGTCTCTTACGTGACGCATGGTTCAGCACGAGCGGGGAGAACGCCGTCAAGCGGATGTCAACGGCAGGGAAGCAACTAAGCTGATTGAAATTCTTTGGTTATGCGCAAAAGGCACTTAAAGAAGCTCAGGCTTTCTGAATTTGACGTTTTTTATGATATTCCTGCGAATCTATGTAGTGTTTGTTTGTTCATTCTTTAAAGTTGCCGACACGCCGCTTTATCGCTTTGTTTGTGATGCAAGACGCGCCTAGATTTATCTCCATTTATCGCATCCAGGTGGAGCCGACTCTGCGTTGTTCCGGAGTGTCCTAGTAACTTTCCAAGCTTTATCTCGAAAGTTCGCTATCAGCTTTAAAAAGACAACGGCCGACAGCGGCGGGCATTCTGTTCGACGACCACTGAGCTCGCCTGTTGCTACGCCGCCGCCGAGTCATTCAGTTCTTTCTGGGCGAAAGTCATCCCAAATAAAGACTTTCGTTTAGAAGTCATTCTCGCTGTATTCCTGTTCGCCGGACTGCAGTCACCACTACATGACGATATAACATCCCCGAGACCAAATTATGGTTTCCAATTTTGCTGCTGCTGGACACAGCCATGACGTCACAATGCGGAAGGGACCGAAGCACGCTTCTGCTATCTGAACAGACGGTAGCACACGCAATGTTGCCTTGCGGGCTCTCCTGAGCTCTTAGATTCCGTTCGTTAACCGATTGCATAATTACAAGCTGCTTACCACTGCCTTGTAACAATTAAAAAAAATGAAACTATGCCAGGTATGTCGGGTTTAACGTCCCTGTACTGTACATGTAGGCTATGGGAGACATCATGGGGGAGGACTCCAGATTTAATTCCAGCAGCACGGATTCGGTCCCACAACCTTCTGATCAGGAGCCAAATGTCACGGCCAATAACCAACCGAAGCTATAAGTTAGGAAACGGGCTTGAGCACATTATTTTTGCGCAATTTAGTCCCTGTCGTTTCCAGGACACTGTGCAAAAATACCGCAACAAAGAACTGGAGAATTTCATAGCTCCATTCTGCTAATGATTTGGTGAGGCTCATTTCTCACTGAAATTCATATTAACAAGATCATCCACGTTAATGAAGCGCGCTTAGCTCTATTTTTCCCATGCGTGAGCCGGGCAAGGTAGGTCCGAGTTTCCTCGTGCTCGACGAGGGACTGAGAAACCGTTCCAGCCGAGCGAGGCGCGGGTGGCTAATAGAAGACGCTTCCGGGCCCGGGTGAGTTATTACGCCCCATGCAGTGGGATAGCTCATAACCTCTAGCTCACTCAGACGTTATTGCAGTAACTCGTTTTGCTTCTAAAGGCTGTTCCAACTTCCACTCAACGTCAGCAAGCCTACTGCCTACATTTCCGCGAACAGGTTCAATGTTTAGCTGGTCTTGATGCAGTTCGTCGATAGTTTGGGATTGCTGCTCGCCGCTGCAACCGACTTGAGCCATAGCTCTGGGAGGACGCACAGTATTTCGCTGTGTTGAGAGATTTCTTCTGCTTTGTGTGCGAAGACAGATTCTGCCGGAGGCAGGCAATTTTCAGGTTCGTTTGATTAATCTTGACGGTGCCGCAATTTTTTCCAACATTTCCCGACATCTATAGCAGAAAACAATTGTGGAGGAACTCGGCTAAAATATTAACATATATTGGACATACATGCCATAGACTCTAACACAAAGAAATGTGTATGATGAAGATGCAATTTTGCATTCATAGCAAGATATTAAAGAGGATGGAATGCTGTCATTACACCACTGGTTCTAAACCAGGCAGAGAATTTGGCGAGTTCACGATCTGTGCAACAAACAATACTCTGTAAAAAAAGAGTCACAGATTCAGTTTACAGCATGAAGAAAATACATAGAAGTGAAGTAATGAACAGCAACACAGCAGTGTGCAGGAGACATGCAAAAAGTAGCTTTTGTCTTCACATGTACCATCTTCTAATATTCACTCATTCTGACTAAGCTTACAGACATTAGCATATTTATCACAGCCTCATTTTCGTCACAAAGCAATATTGATACAGTACAGGTTGTTTCCTAAGTTACACTCCTGAAGCCAGGGTGAACAATATTCCTGTCTTTCTTGAGCCATGAAAGCTGGTGTTTCTTTTTTCGAGATATAGTATGGTGCATAAGTAATAAAGCGTACTGACAACACGTTAGATTATAATGCAAATTCGGGAGGAATACTCGGTTTTGCAAAAATATCGCTTGCAGGATAATGCAAACAATCATTTTTCACACAATCGGCTGCTTTCGCAGAAGTAAATGCAACCGGCGGCGGGGACTCCGTCCTAAGCATCCCCACGCGCGACCCCCCCCCCCCCTCTCGCACACACTTCTCGCTGTCTAGTTTCCGACGGTGAGAAAGCAGTTGCCTGGCCAGTGACCTCCTGTACGCGGAATTCCGGCTCGAGCGTCTGCGGGGCCAGCCGTGGCTCGGCGCGGGACGTTTCGGCGCGATAGTTTACGTTTCGTCGCCGCCTCTGATTCGTCGGTCCCGGGCCCCGGGCTGTCTGGAGATGGTGAGGGAGAGGGGGGGGCACACTACGGGGGGACTGTGGAATGTGGCGGAGAGCAGTCGAGGTGGAGATCTTGGATGTGGCGGTGTGCTGGCTAACCGCGCGTGTGTGTGAAGTGTCAGCCGAGAGGTGGTCGGCTCGTCGCGAAGTGTATGGGCAACAAGTAGCGACTTCGGGGACCCGACATCGACAGCCCGACGCCCATCTCGGACCGGACCTCAACCACCCGAACAGCTAAGCCCCCGCCACTCCCACATTTACGAACTATACCCTAAACTCTTTCCTTTAACAGTGACTTGTATTAAGCATGAAATGCTTTTAGCTCCCGTTGTCGGCAGTGTGGTGACGTCACGCCGAGACCGAGAGCCATCATCCGGGCACTGAAATCCACTCATCCGGGCACTGAATTCCAGTCATCCGGGCACTGAAATCCACTCATCCGGGCACTGAATTCCAGTCATCCGGGCTCTGAAACGAGAACATCCGGGCACCGTACGAGACTTAACGAGATTTAACGAGACTCTCTAAGCCCTCCTACGCGACCGGCATGCAAGCGCCGGTTGGTCTCCAAATGAGACAAAAAATAACTGCTGCCAGTGCCTTCTCAATGTTTATCAAGATATCAGCGGAGCTGTGGGTTTGATAATGCACGGAATTATAATTTCCGATTTCTAATAACGCGTGCAAAAAGCACATAAATGCCACGTTACACTTCGTTGTCATACGTGATCCGGGGGAGAAGCCCTGCGTTCAAAGGGCAAGGCATCGCGCCGAACGGGTGGTGGCGTTCCTCCCTTCCTTTACGGTGCGGTTCGGGTGTCCACAGAGATGGCAGAGAATTACTGCGCCATTTCCTTTCCTCAAAAAACCTTGCGTTCAAATGGCAAGGCATTGCGCTGAACGGGTGGTGGCGTTCCTCCCTTCCTGTATGGTGCGGTTCGGGTGTCCACCGAGATGACATTAGGCCCGTAAACATTTCATGCTTACTCTACTCTCGTTTACGGGAGAGGCAGAGATTTTTTTTGTATTTCCTCTCGCCTGTCATATTTGATACTGTGTGTCAAAGCTAAAACTTGTTCCGTCTGCCCTGTGTTTACGCTGTGCTATTCTTGATGAATTTGGTGAAAGTGTTGTTCTCTTTGTTAATTAAATTCTATTCACTCTCATTACCGACTCCTGTGTCGTGCCTCCGGTCAGCGGCTGGTCAAGCGTGGACCTATCGCCGGTTAGCCACTCGGTCCTACTTAAGATCTGGCACCTGGGTGGAGGTGTTTGTCTCTCCTCCCCTAGAATTGGTAACAGAGAGTGTGGAGCCCATTGGTGGCGTGCTCCCACTTCGTGACAAACTGGCGTCCGCGACAGGACCCTGTGCTAACCCCTACTGGCTCTGACCGCGAGACAACGACACAGCCGTATAAGCGCATTTTGATTTTGATTGCCGGTGTGAGACACGATGGCAGAAGCCGAACGTTTAGTCGCACTCGGTAAGGAGTTGGGTTTGGAGGAAGCAGAGCTTCACGAGTTCCTGAGGGAAGAGAGAGCAGCGGAACGCGAGCGGCGTAAGCTGGAAGACCAGCGGGAGAAAGAGCGAGATGCTCGGGAGAAGGAGCGAGATGCGCGGGAGAAAGAGCGCTCTGAGCGAAAGCTCCAGGAAATTGAGAAAGAGATGGCACTCCTTCAATTAAGGGCGAGTGCCAATATTAGCGGCAGTTCGGTCAGCGAACCGAGCTCGTCGATGATGGCAACCCGAGTACTCAGAGTTCGCCCACACAAGTTGATGGCCCCATTTAACGAAAAAGGTGATGACCTGGACGCGTATCTGACAGTTTGAGCGGGTAGCGGAAGCCCGGCAGTGGCCACGGGAGGAGTGGGCCACTGCGCTGAGCACTTGCCTCACGGGAGAGGCCCTGAATGTGTTTGGCCGAATGGCAGCTTCTGACTCGAATGAGTATGTTAAAGTCAAGCATGCGCTCTTGCTCAGATTTCGGTTGACAGAAGAGGGATTCCGTCAGAAGTTTAGGAACGAAACGCCTAATGACCACGAGACTCCCTCGCAGTTTGTATCTCGGCTGGGGAACTACTGGGGAAGATGGGTATAACTGTCGAAAGCAGAGAACTCATACGAGGGAGTGAAGGGGCTAATTTTAGCCGAGCAGTTGTTAGAAAACTGTGCGCCTGCAATGGTCACATTTATTAGAGAAAAGCGGACCACGGACCTCAAAGAATTGGTCCAGCGAGCAGATGAATACGTGATGGCACGAGGGACCGTCAACTTCGGCCGAAGAGACTCCCAGAAGGAGAGTCTGGTCGCAGGCAAGATGGCCGAACAGCCGCGTGGCCCGGGGGCGCTTGCACGGTGGTACATCTGTTCGCGACCGGGGCACATTGCGGCACAGTGCAGGGCGAACCGTGGCCCTCCAGTGCAGAAGAATCAGACGCCACACAGCTCCAGGAACATGTATGCATGTATCCAGGATGGCTATCTGGAATTAAAGGATGGACAGCGCGTCCCAGTCATCAATATGACTGCGTTGGCAAGGACTCCCGACTGGCCGGTCGTAGAAGGCCTGATCAGTGGAAGTAAGGGTCTAGTGCTGAGGGATACAAGTTGCAACATGGTGATCGTCAACCGCAGCTTCGTGAAGGACGAAGAAATGACCGGCGACCACCGGGTCGTCTACTTGGTAGACCACTCTGCTAGGCTACTGCCCGAGGCCCGCATTCATATCGACACCCCATACTACAAGGGGGAAGTTGTAGCGGGTTGCATGGAGGAGCCCCTTTTCGACCTTGTTCTGGGAAACATTGAAGGAGTACGATGCCCAGGAGCATCAGATACTCAGTGGAACCCCGAGGACTCGGAAAGGGCAGATGCTCCTTCAAGTAAGCATCATGATCCATGCGACAAGGGCCCCGACCAGGTTACCATGCCAACGGCGGCGGTCACGACCCACCAGCAGGCGGCCCGACATTCCAAAGAGGTATTCCGTAAGGTACGGGTGCCTACTACTCTCCCTGACGTCAGCACAGACCAAATGAGGCAAGACCAACGAGGCGACAGCAGGCTCCTGGTTTCCTTCGAGGCAGACGAGCGGCGAAAGAGGACAAAGTGCAAGGGAGGCGGTTCGTTCAAATTCTGTCTTCATGACGGTCTGCTATACCGAGAGTACACTCCGGACACCGGAGCAAAGACGACCCAGCTGGTAGGGCCCCAGAAGCACCGCGAGAAGGTTCTCCATTTGGCACATGGGTGGCTGATGGCAGGACACCTCGGTAGAAAGAAAACAACGGATCGCATTCTCGCGGACTTCTTTTGGCCCGGACTACATGGGGACGTGGGCAGGTTTGTCGCATCGTGCGACATATGCCAGAAAACCGTGGCGCGCAGCACAGTGCGGTAGGTTCCCTTTGAGCAGGAGCCTCTCGTTGACACCCCCTTCAGCAAAGTCACGGTCGAGAATATACATGGAAAAATTAATGTCGGTGATGATTACCTCAGTCGGGTTTCATAGCCCAGCGCTCGCCAACAAGTACATGCTGATATCTAAGGATCAAGATGTTTTCGCTTTAATTTGTGTATGGAGTAAGTTTTTCTATGTGCGTCTACATATGACTTGTGCGCGCCTGTATTCCGCAGTATTATCTCAGTGTGTCTATGCATGTATTTCTCAGTATTATCGCAGCGTGTCTGTGCTATGATTACAGTGGAATGTTCTCGTGTCGCATACGGCGAAGCATGCGCGACTTCTGTTTTTGGAGTGTGGAATGTTATCAGCAATAACATTCTTGACGCGGGGGTGGTGAAACAGAATTCGCGCCAGTTGCGATTTTCCCCAGCGGCGGTTGAGCCCGGCGGCGGGGACTCCGTCCTAAGCATCCCCACGCGCGACCCCCCCCCCCCCCCCTCTCGCACACACTTCTCGCTGTCTAGTCTCCGACGGTGAGAAAGCAGTTGCCTGGCCAGTGACCTCCTGTACGCGGAATTCCGGCTCGAGCGTCTGCGGGGCCAGCCGGGGCTCGGCGCGAGACGTTTCGGCGCGATAGTTTACGTTTCGTCGCGCCTCGGATTCGTCGGTCCCGGGCCCCGGGCTGTCTGGGGATGGGGAGGGAGAGGGGGACACTACGGGGGGACTGTGGAATGTGGCGGAGAGCAGTCGAGGTGGAGATCTTGGATGTGGCGGTGTGCTGGCTAACCGCGTGTGTGTGTGAAGTGTCAGCCGAGAGGTGGTCGGCTCGTCGCGAAGGGTCTGGGCAACGAGTAGCGACTCCGGCAACCCGACATCGACAGCCCGACGCCTGTCTCGGACCGGACCTCAACCACCCGAACAGCTATGTCCCCGCCACTCCCACATTTACGAACTATACCCTAAATTATTTCCTTCAAAAGTGCAGTGTATTTGTATTTCCTCTCGCCTGCCATATTCGATACTGTGTGCCAAAGCTAAAATTTGTTCCGTCTGTCCTGTGTTTACGCTGTGCTATTCTTGATGAATTGGTGAAAGTGTTGTTCTCTTTGTTAATTAAATTCTATTCACCCTCATTCCCGACTCCTGTGTCGTGCCTCCGGTCAGCGGCTGGTCAGGCGTGGACCTATCGCCGGTTAGCCACTCGGTCCTGCTTAAGATCTGGCACCTGGGTGGAGGTGTTTGTCTCTCCTCCCCTAGAATTGGTAACAGAGAGTGTGGAGCCCATTGGTGGCGTGCTCCCACTTCGTGACAGTCTGCTCTGATAGGTAATATATTTACTTTTCCGTAATGCCTCACAACGCCTATTAATGGCTATGAATAAGGGGGCAGGTTAAAAATCAGAAAAGCAATTTGAATGAAGCAAACTGATGAAGGTAAACCTTGTAATAGAAAAGCGCAGTAGGTGAAACGATTAAGAATACCATAGGCCAGGATATGGAAAGGACAAAAATTGCGTAAGTAATGAAGAAACTGACACAGAGTAGTGCAGCGCAGCATACAAGTGCGGAGTTGATACTAACAGAAATACAGCAAAAATATAGGGATAGTAGGGTTGGAGGGGCAGGCCCACAGACGTCCGAAGACTTCGCCCAGTGCGGACAGCTGCTCGAGAAAGAAGGGTCGAAGCGTTTCAGAGCTGCCGTTCACAGCAAAGCATTAGTACACATACAAATCCGTAGCCGCCCCTCCGCCTTTGAAATGCGTTTACACGGGCGGGGATAAAGGCCGTGGCAACAAAGACAGTAAAACAATGTCTTTGAAGAAGTAAGCCGGAATGAATTAAAGTTCTTTATTGTCGGAGTTGGAGGGCGATGCCCGGTGAGAGAGCGCGCGGGTGGCAGTGTCAGCCGCCATATTTTTCTCAATGCCCATGTGGGCCCGCAATAGCCTAAACGATATTCCGGTGAGTGGGTTCCCCGGTATAGACACTGTTTTGGAGAAGGCGGTAGGTTAAGTACGGTACCCAGTCCTGCTCGACATTCCAACAGGTCCTCGCGAGTCGCAAATGATCGTTTTGGAAGTGGGATGAGATACAGCCAAAGCAATGGCGACCTCTTCTGCGTGTGTTATGTCATGTGCTCGAAAAGTTAGGCCGCTCGCAGTTTCGAATTGGTGGACGACTGCGCCCGTGTACCGTACCCCATTTTGGGAGACGGAGGCGTCCACGTGGAATACACAGGGTTTCGATCCGTACTGGCGGCCAGGGCTTCCGCCTGCGCCAGGTACGGGCCATTATGGCCCTCACGGGCCGTGTTCGCGGGAAGAGGGCGCATGTGGAGTGCGCAACACCATTGGCATGAATACGTACATGTACGTGCTCTTCCATGAGAGTAGCTTGGCTTATGGCTCATGGGGTTTAACTTCCTAAAGTGACTCAGGCTATGAGGGACGCCGTAGTGGAGGGCTCCGGAAATTTCGACCACCTTGGGTTCTTTAACGTGCATTCACATCGCACGGTACACGGGCCTCTAGAATTTGACCTCCATCAAAATTCGAATGCCGCGGCCGGGTCAAACCCGCGCCCTTCGGGTCAGCAGCCGAGCACCATAACCACTAAGCCATCATGGTGGCCCATGAGAGTGGTGTGTTTGAAATGTAGTCTGGCAGGGAGGCGGCGATCCGACGATGTCATCGAGAGACGTGTATATTGGTTGGTCAAGCGGGCTTCCTCGGAGCTCCCGAAATATGTCCACCATGACTAACTCCAGGAGACGCTGGTTGGAGGCTTTCGTAGGGAGGTCAAGGGCCAGCTTAATAATTTTGCGAATGATGCCTTCAGTAGTAGAACTTTTTGACGGGTTAGTTGGTACATTGTCTTGAAAGAATGTCGTACGCCAAAAAAGGACGAAACAGGAAGGAAAAAACACAAAACAGGAAAGAGATGCCTTCAAGTACATCCCCGTCTTGCTTCCGCAGGAGGAGGTACGGAGTCGAATATTGCCACCTAGTCTTGCCAGGTGGCGCATACGAAGTAGGGCGACGACGACGAAGTAGGGCTCGCGCCGTGTGGAGCAACGTTCTTAGACAGTTTCAGTTTCGCAGCTCCCTATACTCGCCGCTTGGTGGCGTGCCTATAGTGGACGTCGCTGGAACTAACGGCGCTGCAGTCGCGCTTTTCTACGCATCTCGCGCGTCGTCTGCTACACCCTCGTAGAGACGGGAGGCGCCGCGCCCATACCTGCAGGTTAATTATTTTTTTCCGGCGTGACCAAACAAGAATATGGCATAACTGCTGTTGGTACGTGTCGAAAAGCTGTTCCGCTTGGAGGGCAGAAGGGTACAACCTATGAGGTTGGGGCGAACAATATCTGAAGGAGGCACGCACGATCGGTGCGGTTCGCCTTTTAGGTGTCTATAGTCCCAACCTTCTCGTGTGTGTCATTGTATATATTATGTTTTTTCTGGCGGTTATAGCACTTCACACCAACCTGTGCAACGAAATAATCTACTGTTTCTTGTGTTCATTAGGTTCGAATAATTGAATGTGATCTGAATAAGGTAAGACAAACTTGTTTAAATGTTTCACTGTACAGCTCTTTTACGGCACATCGTTCGTTAAACTGCGCCATTTTTAAAAACAATTTATCGATCTCTTGAGGAGAAAATTATTTTAAATGTCAAACGCTTCCATGGAAAGAGAAAAAAAAACGTCTTGCTTTGTAAAAAGCGTTCCATTAATGGGTGCTTAAAGCAGTTTTGCTCTCTTTCTCGCCGACTGCACTTGAGCAGTTACCAGCATTTCAGAGTTCATTTTCCTGGAAAAAAGTTCATCCTCATGATGACGTAAAACTTGATCACTTTAGGAGTGACTTCCTGGCAGTGAGCATGACAACCGACTGCAAGCACAGAGGACTCTTCATGCTTGTCTAGTACCTCCCAGGACAGGTCGCCAAATACAACGCGTTTCTCAGGGGCTTTGTGAACAATGCTCTCTATCATATTTAATTTATGACTGCGTACAGCCTTAGCGACGGCTCGTGAAGGCATCCTGGCTTGAACGACCTCAGGTCAGTCAAGTGCCTCTGAACAACATCACTTGGGCTGGCGTGTCCAGGAGCAGTCGTCAGCGTGACCTGGCAATCCTTACAATGCACTGCCTTAGCTATCTTCTTATGCACATATCCTGCTAAGTAATAAACAACCATTTCTTCTGGTCCAGCTCTTTCGTATCCATGCTCGCCCAAGTCATCACTTTCACTCGAAAAAGAGCTTATGCTGAACTGAAGCTGAACTGTATGATCGATTTCAGCTGCTTTAAGGATGTCATGAACGCAGGCGCTGCAAAGCTGGGAGATCAACCAGTGCTGTTTCAATTCCTTGATCTGTAAGCGTTGCGAGCGCTGCTTTCAGTGCCACAACATCGCTCTGTTTCTTCTCCCGCGCGGCAGTTGCTCGAAAAGCTTTCCTCTTCAAGTTCTGCAGCTTCTGGCCCTTCTTAGGTGCTGACGTTTTCTTCCTCGCTCGAACCTGTTTTAGAAAACGCAAGCAACGCGCACAGATTAGCTGTTTCGAAAAAAAAAACATAACAGTGTTTGCGAAGAACAGCTTCCGACTTCGTCGGCTGTTCATGAAGGTTTGTATTTACTCCTGCACAGATAGTTAAGCCATCTGTTTCCAGCAGAATGTCCTCAAGGTCAGTGACAGAAGCTACAATTTTTAAAAGCTGCTTGTGCAGCTTGTTGTAGCCGTTCACGAAGCAGCTACCATCTTCCACGCCTTGGGAATGACTAGACGGCTTGCCGCTATAGCTTTCTGCAGTAGAAAACTGCACACACCTTCCCAGTTATTTCGTCCTGTATAGAATCATGTTGCCACTCAGTAGATGGCAGAGTCGCAGTCGCCAGGTCACCAATCCTCAGTGCAGTCGACGTAGTACTGGTTTCCGCTGAGCGGGAAAGAGGCATCAGCTCATTCGGGCTGACTGCCTCTACGCAAGGATCGCCTGAGGAGGACGTACTGTCGCTGCAAGAATCTTCACACTTATCAGTCTGTATGACAGCACGCGTTTTTGGTGACTTCCGTCTGAATTTCACAATTTTTGGCTTTGAGAATCGGTCTGGCAGGCCGGGAAAGAGTCTAGGGACGGCATCGCGCACTAGCGCCCAGTTCCCGCGGGGAATTCGGACCTCTTGCCTATTCACAACCTGCTTGTACTCTTTGATAATATCTTCATGCTCAAAATGATGCTCACATATCTTAGACGTGTGAGAGAGCCGTCTGTACTTGCCATGCAACGTCTGCTCCCACCTTTTAAATTCGCTTGCATCGCGAGGCGATTTGAAAAAATGACGACCGGTGGCATCGTTTCTGTTGCCACTTGTGCAGCCGGGCGCAAAGCAGGATGGCATGTGTACCTCTCGCTTGAAGTCACCAAGTGCACATATTTCACCACAAACACGTTTTCACAACACTAACAGCACCACCACACGGAAAACCAGCTTGAAAATCTGACTAGCCTGTCGTAACTGCAGCGAGCGAAACTCCCGCGACAGCAGACGATGTAGAAAAGCTCGACTGCAGCGCCACTAGTTCCCGTGACCGCCACTTTAGCCACCTTCCGAGCGGAGCTGCGAAACTGAAACTGTCTGGGAACGTTGGTGTGAGGTCTGTCGCTGTTGTTGCCCCAGCTAGCCTGGCCTTCTCTTTCGTGCCTGCTAATAAAGCCCCCCTTCGTCAGCAAGTACGTTACAGTCTGGTGGAGGTGCGGGGTACCCGTGAGCCCATGCAAGAGACCCCTCCAGGCAGCCCTCGAGCCAGCCCTGTACCGCTTGACACCCCGGTACATCGCTTCAGCCGGAGGATCCAGGGACTGCCATCGGAGGTTGGACCATTAGAGAGCGGCGCCATGGCGACAGCCGCTCTTCCTCCTCTGCAAACCGCTGCTGCCGCGCCATCCCACTACACCTTGCAGACTCCGCGGATTCCCAAGACGTTCCGTGGGGAACTTTTTGAGGATGTGGAGGACTGGCTCCTTCACTTTGAACGCGTAGCTGCGTTTAACCAATGGGACGACGCAGCCAAACTCCGGAACGTTTACTTCAGCCTCGAGGATAGTGCTCGCACCTGGTTTGAGAACCGAGAGGACGTTCTAATCTTGTGGCATGAGTTCCGTCGTCGGCTGCTGGAGGCCTACACAAGCGCTGATCGTCGCGAACGAGCTGAGCGTGCGCTACAATCCCGCATCCAGCTGCCGAACGAAAGCGTTCAGATGTACGTCGAGGACATGACGCGCCTCTTTAGAAGATCTGATCCGGCCATGCCAGAAGAAAAGAAAGTCCGGCATTTGATGCGTGGCGTCAAAGAACAGCTCTTTGCAGGCCTCGTGCGCAGCCCACCATCGACCGTAGCTGCATTCCTTGCCGAGGCCGCGACGATGGAAAAGGTTCTTCAACAACGTTCTGCGACTTACAACCGGCCCGTGCATGCTGCTGCAGTCACCGAATCGTTTGCCACCGCCGGGAGCCACCCTGACGATTTGCGCGTACTGATTCGCACCATCGTGCGTGAAGAGGTCCTCAAGTTTTGCAGCCCTTCGCAGTCTGCACTTGGCTCGATTTCCGCTCTTGTTCGCGAGGAGGTGCAACAGGCGTTCAGGGGTCCTACCGTCGAAACACCACCTCTGCCGGGAGACTACAGCCGCCCCACCTATGCCGAAGTTGCGAGACGCCCGGCTGCAGCTTCGCCACCGCCGATTCCAGTAACGCCTCCTGCACCGCTGTCCCCAGTTTCACCAGTCCCGTATTTAGACGATCGCCGAGCGCACTTGCGGAAGGCCGATGTCTGGCGCACATCTGACAACCGGCCACTCTGTTTTCACTGCGGAGAACCAGGCCATCTCTACCGCAATTGCTCTTATCGACGCCTCGGTCTGCAGGGATTTCGAGCCGATTCGCCCAGACCCCGGTTTGGCCACCAGCCTCCAGCCATTGAAGACTTCCTCGCGGAACAGCGACTTTCAGCCCGTGCGCCGCATCAGCCGCGCTCATCTTCTCCGAGACGCTCTTCCCCGAACCCGCACAGCTCCCCGCGAGCAGTACAGGGTCGCTCGCCGAGCCCTCGCCGGGAAAACTGAGACCAGCGACCTTCGGGGGCGAGGTCGCTGGGAGTCGCTGCGCTGAAGACCTCCCGCCGCCGCCGCTACGCTCCGACCGTGAACAGATAGCACCGTCATCTGACCGAGACAGCTGTGTTTCCTTGGACATACCTGTTCTTCTCGACGGTCACAGAGTCAGTGCATTAGTGGAACCCGGGGCCGACTATTCAATTATGAGTGATAAATTGGCGACTCTTCTAAAAAAAGTGATTACGCCTTGTTCTGTAGTGCATCTCCGTACTGCCGGTGGTCATCTAGTTACTCCAAAGGGTATTTGCACGGTTCGCGTTCAGATTCAGGGATCTACGTTCGTCGTCAGTTGTGTAGTTCTGTGCAATTGCTCCCGCGATCTCATCATCGGCATTGACTTTCTGCGGGAGTATGGTGCTGTCATCGACCTCCGCCAACGAATCATCACCTTTTCGACCAGTAAAGCGACCCACCTCGCCGAAACTTGCCACCGCAGTGCCGCTCTTCGTGTTTCTGCAGACAGTGTCACGTTGCCGCCACGGAGCAGTGTTTTGGTTGAAGTCACTTGCAACGACTTGCATGACGCAGAAGCAGTCGCCGAGGCTAACCGTTCACTCCTGCTTACTCAAGGCATCTGCGCCGCTCGCAGTCTACTGACGCTTCGTGGTGGCCGGTCTGCGGTCCTGGTCACTAATTTTTCTAATGAGTACCGGCACCTTTTTGCAGGTACTGCTATCGCTTCTGCCGAACCTGTTACCGATATTCCCGTTTGTTTTGCGTCCGCGGCAGCCGGCACTGACGAACCTTCCCTTGAAAACGTCGACATAAACTGCCACCTGTCTCGGGAGCAACGCCTGGCTTTGGAACAGCTGCTGAAGGAATACAAGTCGTGCTTCGCTTCCTCCTCGAAGGTTCGTCAAACACCCATCACGCAGCACCGCATCATCACCTATGACGACGCTCGCCCTATACGACAGCAGCCTTATCGTGTTCTCCTAAAGAACGGGCGGTTATCCAAACTCAGGTTCAGGAAACGCTTGACGATGGCGTTGTTCAACCTTCCCAAAGCCCCTGGTCGTCACCTGTAGTCCTTGTAAAGAAGAAGAAGGGCGGCACTCTCCGGTTTTGTGTCGACTATCGCAAACTGAACAGTGTAACTAAAAAGGACGTCTACCCGCAGCCGCGCATTGACGACTCGCTGGATAGATTACGGCGCGCTAAGTACTTCTCATCCATTGACTTAAAGAGCGGCTATTGGCAAATTGAAGTTGACGAACGGGACCGCGAAAAAAACCGCCTTTGTGACTCCAGATGGCCTCTATGAATTTAAAGTGCTTCCTTTCTGTTTGTGCTCCGCCCCGGCTACGTTCCAACGGATGATGGACACCGTCCTCACAGGCCTCAAGTGGCAAAGCTGTCTTGTTTACTTGGACGACGTCGTAGTTTTTTCGGAAACATTTGACCAACATCTCCAGCGCCTGCGGGCTGTCCTCGAAGCCCTCCGCTCGGCAGACCTTACCCTGAAGCCCCAGAAGTGTCATTTCGGTTACGAAGAGCTCAAATTTCTTGGTCACGTTGTGAGCGCTGAGGGAGTGCGGCCGGACCCCGAAAAGACTGCCGCCGTCGCACGTTTTCCCGTTCCGACCGACAAGAAAGCTGTCCAGCGCTTCCTGGGTACGTCTCTGTGCGTATTATCGGCGCTTTATTGCGGACTTTTCCACGATTTCTGAGCCGTTGACGCGCCTCACCAGGAATACCACCTCCTTTGTCTGGACCACTGAGCAACAGACCGCTTTCTCTACGCTCCGCCAGCGCCTTCAAACACCTCCCGTTCTTGCGCACTTCGACGAAGATGCCGATACCGAGGTCCACACCGACGCCAGTAACATCGGTCTTGGCGCGGTCCTTGTTCAACACCAAGAGGGCCTTGAGAGGGTTATCGCCTATGCTAGCCGTACTCTCTCCCGCGCCGAGAGCAATTACTCCACGTCTGAAAAAGAATGTGTTGCGGTCGTGTGGGCCACCATGAAGTTTCGCCCTTATCTTTACGGCCGCCCATTCAAAGTGGTCACCGATCACCACTGCCTATGCTGGCTGGCAAATTTGCGAGACCCATCTGGACGCCTGGCACGCTGGAGCTTACGGCTCCAGGAATTTGACATTACTATTGTCTACAAGTCCAGCCGCAGACACGAAGACGCCGACACACTGTCGCGTGCACCAGTTGATGCTGCCGACGCAGCGCCCGATGACGACAGCGGCTTCTTGGTACTCTCACCGCCTCCGACCTACTGAC
This sequence comes from Amblyomma mixtum, assembly GCF_055824585.1. Lineage (NCBI taxonomy): Eukaryota > Metazoa > Arthropoda > Arachnida > Ixodida > Ixodidae > Amblyomma > Amblyomma mixtum. The sequence goes on along the minus strand of NC_143021.1, from coordinate 64,403,193 downwards.
TCGGCAGACGGCGGACTCGGACCTTCGCCCTCTCATTGACGCCCTTGAAGGTAGTGATACGGCTATACCTCGCCATTTCTCTCGACGTCTTGGCTCCTTCTGTTTGCGGCAAGGTCTCTTGTACAAGAAGAACTCGAGAGGCAACGATAGACCTTACCTTCTCGTCATTCCAGCCGACCTCCGGTCTGACGTTCTTTTCGCCTGCCACGATGAGCCCACGTCTGGCCACTTGGGCTTTTTACGTACGCTCGCCAGAGTGCGGAACATGTATTACTGGCCTGGACTTTCTGCTGATGTCAAACGATACGTTAAAAGCTGCCGAGAATGCCAGCGCCGGAAAACTTAAGCCGGCGGGTTTTCTCAAGCCCGTTACTGCCCCTCGCGCTCCGTTCGACCAGATCGGCATGGACCTCCTCGGCCCTTTCCCCTTGTCGCAGGGCGGCAATAAGTGGATCATAGTTGCTACCGATTATTTGACTCGCTACGCCGAGACCAAGGCGATCCCTCGTGGCACAGCTTCAGAAGTCGCAGAGTTTTTCATGCACAACATCGTCCTGCGATATGGCGCTCCTTCGCACGTGATTACAGACAGAGGGACGGCGTTTACAGCGCAACTAATCGACCACATCTTTCGGCTGAGCTGCACAACACACCGCAAGACCACGGCCTACCATCCGCAGAGCAATGGCTTGACCGAACGATTAAACAGGACCCTTGCGGACATGTTGTCCATGTACGTAGATGTCCAACACAAAACTTGGGATGAGGTCCTGCCGTATGTCACCTTTGCCTACAACACCGCCCTGCAGGAAACTACGCGCTTCTCCCCGTTTCGCCTTGTGTACGGACGCGAAGTCCAGGGCATGCTTGATGCCATGCTCCCGTGCCCAGAGGATGACCAACTCGCCCCAGACGCCCAACAGTTTGCCCAACGTGCTGAAGAAGCCCGTCAGCTGGCCCGCGTGCACATCGGGCAACAGCAGAGCTCGGATGCGTGCCGTTACAACCTTCGCCACCGACAGGTTGACTACAAACCCGGTGGCCAAGTCTGGGTGTGGACTCCTGTTCGTCGCCGAGGCTTGTGTGAGAAACTGCTCTCCCGCTATTTTGGCCCTTACAGAGTGGTACGGCGTGTCAGTGAGGTTAACTATGAAATGGTTCCGGACGGTGCTGCGCAACCGCGACGCCGACAGCCCGACTCTGACATTGTGCACGTTGTGCGGCTTAAGCCGTACTATACACGGTTACGCAACCGTGCTGATGTTTTCGCGCGCTTCAGTTGCGGCAGTTTGCTTGTTTTTTTTGTTTATTTTTTGTTTCACCCTTACGTCGACAGCGACAGCGCTCTTTTTTTTTTCTTTGTAAGGGGGGAATAATGCCACCTAGTCTTGCCAGGTGGCGCATACGAAGTAGGGCGATGACGACGAAGTAGGGCTCGCGCCGTGTGGAGTCTGTCGCTGTTGTTGCCCCAGCTTGCCTTGCCTTCTCTTTCGTGCCTGGTAATAAAGCCCCCCTTCGTCAGCAAGTACGTTACAATATATAATTCGATTGTTTACAAATGTATGCGCCATCTGCAAGGCGTCCTTGCATCGTAACACTCCGCGCTTGTTAGAAACCCGGCGGACCATGCGGCCCACCTGGTACCCTACCTTGCGGAGTTTGGCCAGTGTCGTTTCTGACCATCGGTATTAATGTCCAAAGAGCCCCAGTACCCGGACTTCGACATGTTCAGGGATTGAATCTGTCTCAAGAAGCAATGCAATTTTGGCTGTGTATTTTGGTGAGGGACGTATGTGCACAAATTCAAACTTGTGGGGGGATCATTGGAGGCCACAGCGGCGAACATAACGGTCCACAATGGTCGCCGCCTCCTGCAGGTTGGCCTCGTTGTCTCCGAGGTAGCCCCGCGTAGCCCACAGGGTGATGTCATCGGCCTACAGCGCATGCTGCACACCGGAGACAGCGACTAGCTGGGCCGGTAGGTGCATCATAACCAGATTGAATAACAGGGTAGAGAGCACCACGCCCTGAGGTGTAACCCTGCTTCCTAAATGAAAAGGGCCATGTTCCTCATCCTGGATTCGAATGCAAGATTATCTGTTCGTCAGACATTGCCGAATGTATTGAAAGGCGTTTCTGCCGCAGTTACTTCGTGAGAGGTTGGTGAGAATGACCTCGTGGGTAACGTTCTTGAATGCTCCCTTCAAATCCAAGGCGAGTACGACCTTGCCAATGTGGGGGCATTCGACGGGGTCGAGGACGGCTCGAATCAGTTGTAGGAAGACATCCTGTGCAGATCTATGCGGGCGATACCCAGACATGGTGTCTGTGAAAAGGTGTTGGTGTTCCATGATCTATGACCTGACCATGACCATGACCATGACCATGACCATGACTATTCCATGACCTGTCGCATACCATCATCTCCATGAGTTTTCTCACTCAAGTAGTCACACAGATGGGACGGAGGTTGTCCATGTTGATGGCCTTGCCAGCTTTAGGAATGAAGGTGACCAGGGCGGTCTTCCAGTCGATGGGGATTGGCACTTCCCTAAGACAAATTGAGGTAATGTAATTAAATAAATATGGTTGTTACGGGTCGGGGAGGCTGGCTAACAATTTGACTAATTTTGTCCCGACCCGCAGCGTTTCCGCGTTTCATTTTTGACAGAGCTGCCCTCAGGTCGTACAGCTGGAAAGATTTATTTATTTTTTTATTACGGAGACCGCCAGCACTCGATTGCATTATTGCAGGAGGGAAGTACCACAGGATAACAAAAAAAATTACTCAACTAATAATAGATGAGGAAAAGCAGGCACTAAAGGAGGACAACCGCGCTTCATAAATACAATGACACTAATGAAATGAAAGACACGCAGAAGAGAATTGCGCGCCATGTCACACATCAGATCAGAATGCGCGGAATTGATCTTCCGTGCAGCACTCAATGACGCCGGCGGGCAGCCTGTTACACTCATATCGTCCGTGGAAAGAACGAGATTTTGTAAATATGTGTCGTACTTTAATCTCCCGGATCTTCCACTTATGATCAAGCCATCTAGAAAAAAAAAAGTGAGGTTGAAGCAGATACCGGTTGTGTCAATGCTCAGCTTTCCAAAATAGTGCGATGCATGATTTGAAACCTCAAATGTTTCCTACGGTTAGCTAAAGATCCCCAACAATGGTGGTTTTCAAGAGACGTGACACTAGTTGAGAAGCTGTAATTATTGGACACAAATCTCGCAGCATTATACTGGACGCGCTCGACCATGTCAGGTAAGTGAGAAAACTGGGGGTCCCATGCAGGGCAGGTATATTCAAGAATTGGTCGTATGTAAGTGAAATATAGGACTTGCTTGACATAAGAGTGTGCTTTATTGAACTTTCCTTTTAAAAAATTAAGCATTCTGCAGGTTTTGGATGTAATATACTCAACTTGTCTCGTCCACGTTGGGTTAGATGTAAAATAAACGCCGAGATACTTATATTCAAGTACACTGTAAAAAAAATGCTCCTCAGTACAGAGAAACCCGCTGGTAATGCGTTGCCGGAGTGTTTTCCGCAACATGAATACAGCGACTCCGTCCGACGGTTGTCACATTCTTGGTAACGGAGAGTTACGCTATGCTATGCACGAGAATGAAATCGTTTCTTTGCAACGAATGCTTCTGTTGTGTTCTTATTAAAGGTCCCGTAATGTGTATGCACACTTCCTCCGTTCACATGGAAGTCATCTGATCTAGAACGGAAATAATCTGCATTGTAATTATGTACTATCGAGAGCAAAAATAACAGACCCCTGCCAGCGCGTGCCGATCCGCGCCAAACTGCATGCGAGCACCACCTGACGAAGCGCTCCTAGTGCCGAGACCAGCGCAGTGGCGTGCGCCCATCTCGAGGAGCGCTACGCATTGCGTGCCACTGCGCTCGTCTCAGCATCTGGAGTGCTTCGTCAAGCGGCGCTTGCATGCAGTATGGCACAGATTGGCACGCGCTGGCAGGGGTCTGTTATTTTTGCTCTCGATAATACTTTCAGTAGTACATGCACATGCATCTGTGTATAGCTTCTGCCCAGAATGTTCACTGCAGATATAGTAGTCCAGAGGCCGAGGAAATAAGTATTATGTACAAGACTTTCATGCATATTATGTATTGCACACGTACAAAGAATGCAACTTAGAATGAAAGAGTGGCAAGTGTTTGGTTGAGTACAAGTACATACGTTTTATTTTCATGACAAATTGCACACATTGTACCTCTAAACATTGCTGTCGGATCCATCTGAAAAGACAAAAAAATCCTTATTTAGTAGCCACACAACACCTATTATAAATTTCACAAATACATTGGAACCATCCGCTATTGAACAATTGGATTTCGTAGAAGCTTGTAAAAGCCATTTACTGAGAACCAAACCAACATGATTTATTGCCTAAAATTTATTTCTCATAGCAGTAAACAGCAAAAACCACAGGGCTAGGAAGAAGCAGACAAAATGCGCTTACTCGGACACCACTGTGTGCATGAGTCTTTATGGTTGTCTACAATTTTGTGCAAATGGAAAGTAGCTAAGGATGGGTGCCAAATACAATTCAATGCAGATGCCTTTCATTACATAGTACTCAATGCACAACTTAGTGAGCAAGGAACATTGCTAACATCTGAAAAAGCCAGACACTTGCCCACAAGCATGATGATGATTGTGATTTTTGATGGCGCGAGGGAATCTGAGGACAAAGAGCACCATGGCACAAGGTATTTTCTTCATCTCAAGGTGGGGCAATGAACCATTTGGCCGGCATTTCACCCTAAAGAAGACGAGCACCAGGTGAGGAGAAAGCTTGTACCCACTGGATTGGTGGTTACCCAGCACTTGCCCACAAGCAATCGGGAAGCATACTTCCCCGAAACCTTATGCTTTCAGTCATAGTTTCCATTATCTCAGCATCTGCAAGAAAATGTACTAATCTCTGATGTCAGTGAAAATGCAGCCACAGGTGCTGGTTGCAGCTCACTAAGGTATTCAAATATCTCTGCAGTGCGCTTCACAAGGAACAGATGCTTAAGTTTCCACAAAGGGCTCTTTGCAGAAATTTAACCGAAGCCCGCTGCCATGTTAACCTTTTCAAAATGATGGCCCAGAAAGACAAAGTGTAGTCATGTGTCTGATGTAGAAAAATGATGAAGGCATGAATCTTTCAGCTTCTTCAACAGCTGTGATGTGTTTGTAACTGGTATTGCTTGGTTTGGTTATTAGGGTTTAACGTCCCAGAGCAACTCAGGCTGAGGGACGCCGTGTTGAAGGGCTCCAGAAATTTCGACCACCTGGGGTTTTTTAACGTGCCCTAACATCGCACAGCACACGGGCCTCTAGAATTTCGTCAGCAGCCGAGCGCCGTAACCACTGAGCCACCGCGGCAGGGCTGTTGCTGGTATTGCTTCGCACAGCTTCAGTCTTCTCTTTGACATTTCGGGAAATCATTCCATATCCGTGAAAGATCTCGCTCGCAAACATTTACATTTTGGTTCTAATGAAGGAGCAAAAAAGACCCATGTCCTAGGCCTTTTTTGTGACACTAAAGGAAGGCCCGCTTTTAGGGGTCATTATTACGAAGAGGTCCATGTGGCAACAAACTTTGAAACAATTTCTGCAAGGGCTGAGTGTTCTGAAGCCTAAGAATTTCTCATGAGGCGCCCTGTAGATTGAGTGCTCTGAAGCCTAAGAATCTCTCATGAGGTGCCCTGTAGATGCATCAGAACACCTAAGTGAGCTGTTACTGGGTCCTGTGAGTGCTCTGTCACTTGACATTAAGGGTATGTACTTTTCCTCGACACATGCAGTGATGATGTATATGTTGAGCGAAAGCATAAAAGACTTCGAAGAGTTGCGCTTCCAGATATCTTGCGGAGGAAAGCACAAGAGTCTGGCCATGCTCAGCTGTTAACTTTGCTTCTTGCTTGTTGAGTTCTGCAGTGAGTACTACGTAATCACAGAAGGTATCTGCATCGACTCATGTTTAACATCTGTCTGTGCGACCTCCATCTTGCACGACACGACAGGCAACTCCATAATGCCCTTCATGCACCGAGTGTCAGTGTGTTCTGTCAGCTTCCTGGCCCTGTGTTTTCTGTTCATAAAGTTATTACTGCCTTCATTCTCCAGTCCATGAAGCCTGAATGTGCTACACTGGGTTGCTCCACGCGTCATGCAGTAACCTGGCCATTTTTTTCGTACATCGGAGGCACTCAGGTCGCAAGCCATGCTTACTATATTCAGCAGATAAGTGTGCATGTGAGACATATCATTTATAACCAATTTTAACAGCGGTATTTCTTGCAAGAATATCTAACTGCTACTCAATTTTTCCTCAAATTTTCAGATACACACTCTTATTCAGATTAAAAACATAATTTGGCTACTGTACTCTCGTGATGCCACGTCTTGAGATTGCATCAGTAGCTTGGAATAGTGCCTCTGTTACCTCTGGCAATGAAATCGAAAATGGTCAGAAGATTGTATGCATCCTTTGTGATAGATATATTAAGCGCTGTCGTTTCTAAGACTACGACTTTCTTCTAGCAGACCTTGGTATGTCTACTCTTTATGACAGGTGACTCACGCGTGACATGCATTTTCTACATAAAGTTGTGCTCGGCTCTATTGACTGTGAGCAGTTATTGATGTCACTGCGATTTCGTGTGCCTCAGGGAAAAACCACCAAATGCTATGATAGATTTTATCCTGACATGCATGCCATTTCACCAATGACTCGTTTGCAAATAATACAATTCAACTTTTTATGACACAGAAATATTTGCCTAATTTGCTGTTTTCATTGTTTACTTCATTATGCTTGTTTTTCTTTACTATTATTATCATCGTATTTGTGACCATTTTTCTGTATTATGTCTGTTCACGTCATCGTGTTTGTATTGACTTAGTGTGCACTCATTTAGGCCAATTGGCTGTTCAGGCACATTTAAAATAAAATATCTACCTATCTATTTATGCAGAAGCACAGCACCAAGGTACTCCCCAACTGTTTGAAGCACTGTGCGCAACTTCTTGTGCTGACATGAATACAGGTACTTTGGAATGCACATTGTCCAAGTCTTCATCATGCCATGCCGCTTCGACTCTCTGGTAGCAAAATTTTCCACTAAAAAAAAGAGCAATTTTGTTTGTTAGACTAGTAATATTAAATTTTACTATATAGTAGGTACTTCTCATCATTCTACCCCAGACTAAACCATACACCAGTGAGCATCATGTTTTGAATTTTGTTGCATATGATCACAAAATGTGGTGTAAAAAATAAGTCAAAATAAGTCTGACAAAGTAATGTTTAAAAAAATCTGGGCACAAGGAAGAAGGAAGCTAGCCACATAGCCTGGACGAATGTTTTCAGTTTCATGCAAGCATCAGTACCTTCGCACACAAATTGTACAATTTATTGGGTTTACCCTTCCAGAATGGAATTTCATGCTGCAAACATCTAGCTATGCGAAAAAAATTTTTAACTTCCATTCCAGACAAAAGACAGAAAATTCCTCTGGTGTTTCTTCACAAGCCTCTGCAAGTATACAATTCAGTGAATCTACTCTGCAAGTACGTGAACCTACCAGCACGAGACAATGACTGGAAAGGAGACAAAGCAGGCGCTGACTCGCAACTGAAGTTTATTGAAGCAAACAGGGAGTACGAGGGGGTACCCAAAAGAAACCGGACTTATTTTTGTTTGAACTTATTTGTTCACATTTTAAGCACAGACCTTTAATATCCTTCAAAGTACTCTCCACTTACAATAATACGTTTGTCGAATCTTTCATTCCATTTTTCAAAACATTTTTCAAAACAAAGAGTTAACTCTTTCGCTACCGCGCCATAGACGATCGTTCGCACATGATCGATTCAAATCGCCCGCGCAAAAAAGCTCATTTTGGAGCGTTGTGGACGTGCTCCGCCATCTAGTTAGCGAGCTCACCATCTGCTCTTTCGATTGCAGCCTTGGTTTTAGTGTTTTGACATGAGGGGGCGCCGTGAAAAATAAAACTTCGAACGGCCGCAGCAGCGTCAGCCGGAGAGAATGGCGTCCGCGTCGCCGCGCGCTCCTTGAAAGCGAAAGCTGACACCGAGCACGTCGGCTGGTTTCGGTTTCGTTTTTTGCGACGAAAGCAGCGGTTATTAGTCAGGCAACAATGTACAAACGTCGGATTTCGGTTTTGGCAGCGAGACTTCGCCTCGGGAGCCTGGAACGTCAGCGCGTACTTGCATGTAAGTTCTGTTTTCGTTCGCTGTGTGTTTTCTGCGGAGCATACGGTTTGTAATTGATGACAGTTGTTTATTTTTGTGCTTCAGGGTCTTGACAACGTATGGCGAAGACAGTTTGCCAAATGCTCAAGGTCGCGTCGCGTTTTTCAACCAAGACGACAGCTAGGTGTCCATATCGGTACATCGCTGCGGAGCGGCGCTCGGAGATTCGCTCGACTTCGACTTTTTTTTATGCTCTTCACGGCGGAAATGATGAAGATCGTGTGCGGAAACACTAATAAGTATGCATGGATGAAGATTTTCAGCAAATTTGGCGTGACGGCTCATGGGAAGACATGAATCTGTTGGAGATTCTGATGTTCATTGGAATCATGTTCATTGGAATTGTTGACCTGCCACGACTGTATCTCTACTGAAATACCAGAATAATCTATTGTGGCCCTCTGCCATAAAAAAATCATTTCTCAAAATTGGTTTTTCGCTTTTTTTGTTTTGTTTTTTTGCACGCAACGGACCCGGATGATTCAGTGGCGGCAGCATCTATTGGCAACACTTGAAAAGTGTCCTGGCTTTTGAACCACATCGATAAAACTTATTTCATCGATCCTGATGTTTTAGAGCTTGCCTAAAATGCTAAATTTTATCAGCTGGCTTTCAGGGAGCAGCTCATTCAAGAAATCTTCGGGTGTAATGAGGGAAAAGAAGTCCACGCCCCCAATCCTCTCATAGAATCCATTCAACACCAATTGAAAAGAATGAAAAAAAGAAGAAACTACAAGCTCGGCTATCAGAGAACAAGGGAGGAACACAGATAAAACCTTATGTGAAGCACTTGTCAGTCTACCTCTGCTTCACATCTTCACCTCCGATTGCTCTTCACAGTGGCACCACAGTCATGACCCCTGACTTGACAAGCCATGGAAAGTGCAGTAAATTTTTCTCATAGCTGAAACTGTGAATAATGACAGCTATAAACATGTGCAACAATTTGTATATTCCAGTTTTCCTCTAATCAAGTTCGGGCTTAGTGCAGCCGGTAATTTTTGTTTTTGTTATATACTTTTTTGCGTTTTTAGCAAATTTCACAAATAAATGTTCATTTACTTTTGCACACACAACTCTGGTGTTTGTTTCATTCAGAAGTGTAACTAATAAGCTACAATTTCATGCATTGCAATATGTGCTGGGTGTATTAGTTGTTGAGAAAAAAATTTTTCTTTCAGTACACTCCAAATCGTGCATTTTTCCGCGGTAGCGAAAGAGTTTTAAATTCACCTTTTGTGATGCTTGACAGTCCCTCCGTCGTTTTTTTCTTCACCTCAGCAACATCAGCGAAACGCTTTCCATTCACCTGTCTTTTCATTCTACGAAACAAAGAAAGTAGCACGTGGCAAGGTCGGGTGAGTATGAGGGTTGAGGAACAGCGGTCATGCCATTTTTGGTCCGAATTTGTGGTAGAGACAGGGCTGTGTGAGTAGGGGCATTGCCATGGTGGAAAAACCAGTCACCCGTCTGCCACAAATCAGGCCGCTTCCACCGAACACTGTTGCCCAATCATTTCAAAACATCCAAGCAGAAAGCCTGGTTAACTGTCTGACCCTGCGGAACAAATTCTGAATGGACGACTCCTCTCACGTCGAAAAAACAAATCAGCATTGTTTCGAGGTTTGGTTTCACCTGACGAGCTTTCTTGAGGCGAGGTGAATTTGAAGTTTTCCATTGGCATGACTGTTGCTTTGTTCAGGATTTAATTCAGGAACACTTAAGTTGTCCCCATAGCATCGTCCTTGAACGTCTTTCTGAATAATTCAAGAGTTTCCGCTCCACTTTTTCCGAGAAAAATTCAGAATTTCACCGGCGCACGCTGTTCACGAACATCAGCCATTGCAAAAACGACGCTCACACAAAACAGTCGTCACTCTAAAACTCTGCCTAAACTAGTCTGACCTCCTTCAGCGACGGCACTCGGCTTACTGACTCTGAAATGCTCGTTCTATGCGCTCCTGGCGGCAAAACGTGGTACCGCAGAAGTTTTGCCGATTGAAAAAATTATTTCGGTTTCTTTTGGGTACCCCCTCGTACATAGAAAAGCCAAACAACACCACAAACCACACAGTTACAGATAAGCTATACCACAACATGAGTAAAAGATCGCCCTTAACTTTCCTTTCATCTAGATAGTCCAACTCGTTGCATATTAACACGATGGACAGCACACTCAGATTTGTCACCGAGTCATAAGATGTGTCTAGCCTCGATAATTTTCCGGTTAATCTGCTCCGAATGTATCGCCAAAATGAGTGTTGCCAAAAGGAATGGCTAGCAGCCTTCACATTCCTTGCGATGTACAGATAAGTAGAACCCCTACCAATATCCAAATATCTCTTGTGCTCCCGTGGTCTTACATTCACACACCTTCGAGTTTGACCAACATAAACCCAACCCCAAGATAACAGCATCCGATACACCACATACATTTTACAAGGCACATATGCTTTTCCCGGACCAAATTCACAAAATTATTCTTAACAATTTTACAGTTTGTAGACAACTTATTAGGGGCCAAGAGCACCATTTCTGCGTCATACCTTCAGACCACATTTTTCAAATTGCGCGGCAATCTATGTATGTACAGTAACACAGTCGATCTTTTGGCATCTCGATGGCTGGCCCCGGCCGTATCCTGCCAATCCCTGTGAAGGGGTTTTAGCTTTAACATGCTAAAGGGAAGAATGACGCAGCATCAAGTAATAAGGACAGCAGGACAACAAGCACACGCACAAGTGCCAACCTTGGAGCGGATACAGAATCCAAGAGCACGTGCTTGACCATCAGCACTGACAGTCAAGGAAATGAGAAAACACTGATTTGAACATTCAAGATTGAATGGCCGCCGCGGTGGCTCAGTGGCTATGGTGCTCGGCTGCTGGCCCGAAAGACGCGGGTTCGATCCCGGCCGCGGCGGTTGAATTTCTTTGGAGGAGAAATTCGAGGCCCGTGTACTGTGCGATGTCAGTGCACGTTAAAGAACCCCAGGTGGTCGAAATTTCCGGAGCCCTCCACTACGGCGTCTCTCATAGCCTCAGACGCTTTGGGACGTTAAACCCCATAAACCAAACCAAACCAAGATTGAATGAGCCTAATCCTTGACTGCCAACGCTGATTGTCAAGCATACGCTCTTGGATTCTGTATCTGCTCCAAGGTTGGCACTAATGCGTGTGTCCTCTCCTGCTCTCCTCGTTACATGACGCTATGCCATTCTACCTTTAGCATGTCTGACCAACTTGATCAATCTTATACGCTCAGCTTTAACAATTTATCACACACTCCTGCAATAGCATGGTTGGGGAATAATGCTTTCGTAAGCCTCAAAATCTGCTCATGGAGACCACTTGTCATGCTGTGAAAGCATCACTTCATCAATACCGAGCCTAGCCTAGATGACGCAATGCTATCTTTCACTAGCTTAGAATGGTTCGGCCAATAGTCAAGTAGCTGCTTGACACTCCTGGGTGAATATCGGCAGCATACATAGCATGTGCAGAACATCAAGGTGAAGCCCAGAAACCACAGCTCTATTTGATGGGACATTTCCTCCAAGGAAAACCTAAGTTAAAGAAAGGCCTTGCTCCTTAAACAACTTGACAATATGCACAGGTCCCACACTATCGCAACTTTTTGTAAAAGACCAGAAAATCAGACGCAGTGAAAGATTTTCCCCCAGCCCATGCAAGTTCTTGGCAATCACTCCATCCACCCTGCTTAAGAGAATATTACTTAGCACAGAGGCATTCAATCGATACATATACTAGACTTTTGAACATATGCCGCACAGCCATACTCCAGAAACATGCTCTTCAAATAAAAGGAGGTAAGCCCAAAAAAAAAGACTATTACGCACCTGTTCCTAAACACAAGCTCATCATTGTGCTCCGATATACACATTCACAAGCTTTTCATGACGTCCTCATACGGGATGGAATAAAATAGTTCTACATCGACACTAACCGCCAAACAATCTGCTGGATTGCCATTCTTGAGGTACTCAACCACGCTGCGAATTGAGTACAAGAAACGGATCTTCAAGTTGCGAAGTAGACAAATGCTTTTGCAAATAACCAGACAAAATTTTGCAAGAACCCTTTTCTGAAATTTATCTGAAGAGCATGCTAGTGAATAGCATTTATTTTAAGAGCATGGCTGTAGAGTATTGTAGTGTGGTATGTGTTCAAAAATCTGGTATATATAGTGGTTCGAAGATGGGCCTTGTGCTAAGAGATATTTTAAGTAGGGTGGATAGAATGATTGTCAAGGACTTGCATGGACGGGGGGAAAAATCTTTTGCTATGTTGTTGATTTCCTGGTCTTTCACAAAGGTTCTGATAATTTGGGACGTGAACATATTCTCAAGCTGTTTAAGGAGCAAAGCCTTTGTTTTAGGTTTACCTTGTAGCAAATGTCGCCACAAAAAGAGCTGCTGTTTCTGGACCTTACCTTGATGATCTGCACACACCATGTGTGCTGGTGATGTTCACCCAGGAGTGTAAAGCTGCTACTTGGACACAGGTTGGCTATTACAAGCTAGTGAAAGATAGCATTAGACTGTCAAGCCTGGGCTCAGAATTGATGAAGTCATGCTTTCACAGCATGACGACTAGTTTCCAAGAGCACATTTTAGGTTAATGAACGCAGGATTTCCTAACCATGTTATTGCAAGAGCATACAATAAATTGTTAAAGAATCCGAAAGCTTTTCACGGCGACCGGCGCAATCAGGCCGGGGCCAGCCAGCGAGATGCCAAAAGACCAGTTGTGTTACTGTACGTACATAGATTATTGCACAAATTGAAAAATGCGGCCAGAAGGTATGATGGAATAGCGATTTTCTTGGCCCCTAATAAGTTGTTTAAAATATGTAAAACTGTTAAGAATAATTCTGTGAATGTGGCTAGAGAAAAGTACACATGTGGAGTTAAATGTATATGTACCTTGTAAAATGAACATGTTATCAGACACTATATCTTGTGGTCGGGTCTATATAGGTCAAACTGGAAGGTGTATCAATGTAAGATTACAGGAGCACAAGAGGGTAGGGGTTCTAACTTTTCTGTATATTGCAAGGCATGTGAAGGCTGCTACCCTTTCCTTTTGGCAGCACACATTTTGGCAGTAAATTCAGAGAAGATTAAATGGTACATTATTGAGGCTAGACACACCTTACGACTCGGTGACTAATGTGCAAGTGTGTTGTCTATCGCACTAACACGCAATGAGTTGGACTATCTCGATCAGGGGAATGTTCAGGGGCATTGACTCATGTTGTCATGTATGCTTATCTGTAATTGTGTGGTTTGTGGTGTTGCTTGGCTTCTTCATGTATTCCCTACTCACTTCAATAAACTATGGCCGCGACTCAGCGACTGTCTTGTCTCTTGTCTTGTCTTTCGCACTGGTAGATTCACCATGATGTCTCACCTCTGCAGAAATCGAACACGACATTTTCCTCTTCACACTTGAGGTTCAGTGCATAATAAGGCCAACGCCAGTCATCCGCAAGAAAAGTTCACGGCTCCATTAACACTGCCTCCTGCTTACAAGACACAGTGCGGCATTCATTGTAGATTCTACCTGCAACACAGAACGCAAAGTTTTAGTTTGAGTGGACTAACCTAGGAAAGAAGCACAAAATATCTATTGCCAAACCGCCGAGCTGAAAGAAATAGAGGGTAGTGTAATAGTGAATATACGGATATAGTTTTGTGTAACATCTTCTATTCATATAAAATGTACACTTTTTTTTCTTATGCTGACGCCTGGGTACACTATTTTGTGCACTTATTGCATGGGTCCGAACTAGCAGCTTGCTAACGGCCCAGGTGCTTTTATCACCCTGTTTGTATAACCTTCATCCAAAGTTAATAAACTGATATTGCATGCAAGATATATGCATGATATATTGTGATATTCAACACTGCTACCATTGGCTTAGCCAACTATTTATGCATAACAAAAAATGCAGTATCACATAAATACTGATACAGTACTATTAGTGTTAATATTAGCAGTGCAGGTTCAATGAAAAAAAGGGGCCTAGTGCTAGCTGCCATTCCCGCAGCAGGCTTGTGACCAATCGCCAGTTTAAAGGAAAAAGGAATGACTGAAAAGGGAGAGAGCCAGTAGGAAGGAAGACAGGCATAAAATGACTTAGGATACAATAGGCAGGCAAGGTTATTTAGACAGCAACCACAAAAGAAACATTAACACCCAACTAAAGATGTACAAGACCAACCATACCATTGTGCACATTGGATAACTTGTTAACCTCATTTAGCCCGAAATATATTTTCATATATACTTGTGCTATAAAGTGATTACATTCATGAATAGCATAACTGACCGACTGAAACCAAAACAGGGATGAAGGGCGGTGAATGAGCCCCAGGCGTGATGCTTTTGCCTTCCTAGTGGGACACAGAAGGATCATTCAGTTGAACATCGGGTCTCTGAGATTAATATTGTAACGTACTTGCTGACGAAGGGGGGCTTTATTAGCAGGCACGAAAGGGAAGGCCAGGCAAGCTGGGGCAACAACAGCGACAGACTCCACACGGCGTGAGCCCTACTTCGTCGTCGTCGCCCTACTTCGTATGCGCCACCTGGCAATACTAGGTGGCATTATTCCCCCCTTATGAAGGAAAAAAAAAGAGCGCTGTCGCTGTCGACGTAAGGGTGAAACAAAAAATAAACAAAAAAACAAGAAAACTGCCGCAACTGAAGCGCGCGAAAACATCAGCACGGTTGCGTCACCGTGTATAGTACGGCTTAAGCCGCACAACGTGCACAATGTCAGAGTCGGGCTGTCGGCGTCGCGGTTGCGCAGCACCGTCCGGAACCACTTCATAGTTAACCTCACTCACACGCCGTACCACTCTGTAAGGGCCAAAATAGCGGGAGAGCAGTTTCTCACACAAGCCTTGGCGACGAACAGGAGTCCACACCCAGACTTGGTCACCGGGTTTGTAGTCAACCTGTCGGTGGCGAAGGTTGTAACGGCGCGCATCCGAGCTCTGCTGTTGCCCGATGTGCACGCGGGCCAGCTGACGGGCTTCTTCAGCACGTTGGGCAAACTGTTGGGCGTCTGGGGAGAGTTGGTCATCCTCTGGGCACGGGAGCATGGCATCAAGCATGCTCTGGACTTCGCGTCCGTACACAAGGCGAAACGGGGAGAAGCGCGTAGTTTCCTGCAGGGCGGTGTTGTAGGCAAAGGTGACATACGGCAGGACCTCATCCCAAGTTTTGTGTTGAACATCTACGTACATGGACAACATGTCCGCAAGGGTCCTGTTTAATCGTTCGGTCAAGCCATTGCTCTGCGGATGGTAGGCCGTGGTCTTGCGGTGTGTTGTGCAGCTCAGCCGAAAGATGTGGTCGATTAGTTGCGCTGTAAACGCCGTCCCTCTGTCTGTAATCACGTGCGAAGGAGCGCCATGTCGCAGGACGATGTTGTGCATGAAAAACTCTGCGACTTCTGAAGCTGTGCCACGAGGGATCGCCTTGGTCTCGGCGTAGCGAGTCAAATAGTCGGTAGCAACTATGATCCACTTATTGCCGCCCTGCGACAAGGGGAAAGGGCCGAGGAGGTCCATGCCGAGCTGGTCGAACGGAGCACGAGGGGCAGTAACGGGCTTGAGAAAGCCAGCCGGCTTAAGTGGGGGCGTTTTCCGGGGCTGGCATTCTCTGCAGCTTTTAACGTATCGTTCGACATCAGCAGAAAGTCCAGGCCAGTAATACATGTTCCGCACTCTGGCGAGCGTACGTGAAAAGCCCAAGTGGCCAGACGTGGGCTCATCGTGGCAGGCGAAAAGAACGTCAGATCGGAGGTCGGCTGGAATGACGAGAAGGTAAGGTCTATCGTTGCCTCTCGAGTTCTTCTTGTACAAGAGACCTTGCCGCAAACAGAAGGAGCCAAGACGTCGAGAGAAGTGGCGAGGTATAACCGTATCACTACCTTCAAGGGCGTCAATGAGAGGGCGAAGGTCCGAGTCCGCCCTCTGCCGAGTCAGTAGGTCGGAGGCGGTGAGAGTACCAAGGAAGCCGCTGTCGTCATCGGGCGCTGCGTCGGCAGGATCAACTGGTGCACGCGACAGTGTGTCGGCGTCTTCGTGTCTGCGGCCGGACTTGTAGACAATAGTAATGTCAAATTCCTGGAGCCGTAAGCTCCAGCGTGCCAGGCGTCCAGATGGGTCTCGCAAATTTGCCAGCCAGCATAGGCAGTGGTGATCGGTGACCACTTTGAATGGGCGGCCGTAAAGATAAGGGCGAAACTTCATGGTGGACCACACGACCGCAAGACATTCTTTTTCAGACGTGGAGTAATTGCTCTCGGCGCGGGAGAGAGTACGGCTAGCATAGGCGATAACCCTCTCAAGGCCGTCTTGGTGTTGAACAAGGACCGCGCCAAGACCGATGTTACTGGCGTCGGTGTGGACCTCGGTATCGGCATCTTCGTCGAAGTGCGCAAGAACGGGAGGTGTCTGAAGGCGCTGGCGGAGCGTAGAGAAAGCGGTCTGTTGCTCAGTGGTCCAGACAAAGGAGGTGGTATTCCTTGTGAGGCGCGTCAACGGCTCAGCAATCGTGGAAAAGTCCGAAATAAAGCGCCGATAATACGCACAGAGACCCAGGAAGCGCTGGACAGCTTTCTTGTCGGTCGGAACGGGAAAACGTGCGACGGCGGCAGTCTTTTCGGGGTCCGGCCGCACTCCCTCAGCGCTCACAACGTGACGCAGAAATTTGAGCTCTTCGTAACCGAAATGACACTTCTGGGGCTACAGGGTAAGGTCTGCCGAGCGGAGGGCTTCGAGGACAGCCCGCAGGCGCTGGAGATGTTGGTCGAACGTTTCCGAAAAAACTACGACGTCGTCCAAGTAAACAAGACAGCTTTGCCACTTGAGGCCTGTGAGGACGGTGTCCATCATCCGTTGGAACGTAGCCGGGGCGGAGCACAAACCGAAAGGAAGCACTTTAAATTCATAGAGGCCATCTGGAGTCACAAAGGCGGTTTTTTTCGCGGTCCCGTTGGTCTACTTCAATTTGCCAATAGCCGCTCTTTAAGTCAATGGATGAGAAGTACTTAGCGCGCCGTAATCTATCCAGCGAGTCGTCAATGCGCGGCAACGGGTAGACGTCCTTTTTGGTCACACTGTTCAGTTTGCGATAGTCGACACAAAACCGGAGAGTGCCGTCCTTCTTCTTAACAAGGACTACACGTGAAGACCACGGGCTTTGGGAAGGTTGAACAACGCCGTCGTCAAGCATTTCCTGAACCTGAGTTTGGATAACCGCCCGTTCTTTAGCAGAAACACGATAAGGCTGCTGTCGTATAGGGCGAGCGTCGTCATAGGTGATGATGCGGTGCTGCGTGATGGGTGTTTGACGAACCTTCGAGGAGGAAGCGAAGCACGACTTGTATTCCTTCAGCAGCTGTTCCAAAGCCAGGCGTTGCTCCCGAGACAGGTGGCAGTTTATGTCGACGTTTTCAAGGGAAGGTTCGTCAGTGCTGGCTGCCGCGGACGCAAAACAAACGGGAATATCGGTAACAGGTTCGGCAGAAGCGATAGCCGTTCCTGCAAAAAGGTGCCGGTATTCATTAGAAAAATTAGTGACCAGGACCGCAGACCGGCCACCACGAAGCGTCAGTAGACTGCGAGCGGCGCAGATGCCTTGAGTAAGCAGGAGTGAACGGTTAGCCTCGGCGACTGCTTCTGCGTCATGCAAGTCGTTGCA
Organism: Amblyomma mixtum; assembly: GCF_055824585.1. Taxonomy (NCBI): domain Eukaryota; kingdom Metazoa; phylum Arthropoda; class Arachnida; order Ixodida; family Ixodidae; genus Amblyomma; species Amblyomma mixtum. The sequence goes on along the minus strand of NC_143021.1, from coordinate 64,385,137 downwards.
AGTGACTTCAACCAAAACACTGCTCCGTGGCGGCAACGTGACACTGTCTGCAGAAACACGAAGGGCGGCACTGCGGTGGCAAGAGTCGGCGAGGTGGGTCGCGTTACTGGTCGAAAAGGGGATGATTCGTCGGCGGAGGTCGATGACAGCACCATACTCCCGCAGAAAGTCAATGCCGATAATGAGATCGCGGGAGCAATTGCACAGAACTACACAACTGACGACGAATGTAGATCCCTGAATCTGAACGCGAGCCGTGCAAATACCCTTTGGAGTAACGAGATGACCACCGGCAGTACGGAGATGCACTACAGAACAAGGCGTAAGGACTTTTTTTAGAAGAGTCGCTAATTTATCACTGATAATTGAATAGTCGGCCCCGGTGTCCACTAATGCACTGACTCTGTGACCGTCGAGAAGAACAGGTATGTCCAAGGAAACGCAGCTGTTTTGGTCAGATGACGGTACTATCTGTTCACGGTCGGAGCGTAGCGGCGGCGGCGGGAGGTCTTCAGCGCAGCGACTCCCAGCGACCTCGCCCCCGAAGGTCGCTGGTCTCAGTTTTCCCGGCGAGGGCTCGGCGAGCGACCCTGTACTGCTCGCGGGGAGCTGTGCGGGTTCGGGGAAGAGCGCCGCGGATAAGATGAGCGCGGCTGATGCGGCGCATGGGCTGAAAGTCGCTGTTCCGCGAGGAAGTCTTCAATGGCTGGAGGCCGGTGGCCAAACCGGGGTCTGGGCGAATCGGCTCGAAAGCCCTGCAGACCGAGGCGTCGATAAGAGCAATTGCGGTAGAGATGGCCTGGTTCTCCGCAGTGAAAGCAGAGTGGCCGGTTGTCAGGTGTGCGCCAGACATCGGCCTTCCGCAAGTGCACTCGGCGATCGTCGAAATACGGGACTGGTGGAACTGGGGACAGCGGTGCAGGAGGCGTTACTGGAATCGGCGGTGGCGAAGCTGCAGCCGGGCGTCTCGCAACTTCGGCATAGGTGGGGCGGCTGTAGTCTCCCGGCAGAGGTGGTGTTTCGACGGTAGGACCCCTGAACGCTTGTTGCACCTCCTCGCGAACAAGAGCGGAAATCGAACCAAGTGTAGACTGCGAAGGGCTGCAAAACTTGAGGACCTCTTCACGCACGATGGAGCGAATCAGTTCGCGCAAATCGTCAGGGTGGCTCCTGGCGGTGGCAAACGATTCGGTGACTGCAGCAGCATGCACGGGCCGGTTGTAAGTCGCAGAACGTTGTTGAAGAACCTTTTCCATCGTCGCGGCCTCGGCAAGGAATGCAGCGACGGTCGATGGTGGGCTGCGCACGAGGCCTGCAAAGAGCTGTTCTTTGACGCCGCGCATGAGTTGGCGCACCTTTTTCTCTTCGGGCATGGCCGGGTCAGCTCGCCGGAAGAGCCGAGTCATATCCTCCACGTACATGGCTACAGACTCATTCGGCATTTGAATGCGAGACTGCAAAGCCCGTTCAGCCCGTTCTCGGCGATGCGTGCTGGTGTAGGTCTCCAGCAGGCGTCGGCGGAACTCATGCCATGATGTTAGCGCATCTTCTCGGTTCTCTTACCACGTACGTGCCCATCCTCCAGGCTAAAGAAGACGTTTCGAAGCTTGGCTGCGTCGTCCCACTGGTTGAACGAGGCCACGCGTTCAAACTCGACCAGCCAGTCTTCGACGTCTTCGAGCTGACTGCCATGGAATGGTTTGGGCAGTCGCGGATTCTGCAAGGTATAGTAGGCTGCAGCTGGCATAACAGGTCGATGGGTGGGTGCTCTTGCAGACTCCAAAAGACCGTGTTCGGGAGGTAGGCCTTGGTTTCTCCGGCTAGCACGGTGCACAGGGGTGTCCACCAGCGAAGGACTGGAGCCCAGGGTATGCGGAGGAGTATTAGACATATACAGGGATCTTACCCAGCGCCTACACCAGACTGTAACGTACTTGCTGACGAAGGGGGGCTTTATTAGCAGGCACGAAAGGGAAGGCCAGGCAAGCTGGGGCAACAACAGCGACAGACTCCACACGGCGCGAGCCCTACTTCGTCGTCGTCGCCCTACTTCGTATGCGCCACCTGGCAATACTAGGTGGCAATATGTAGTTTAATATTAGCGGAAAAATAGAAGTAGTAACAACAAAGCAAGCAATGTAGCTGAACACTGTTCTATGCACATGAGAAAAAAAAAGCATTATGAATAACCAAGTATGCAATGTTTGTAGCTGCACATTTCTTCACACACGTGTCTAAAACATATGCGCATGATTTGCCACAAGAGAGTGTCTCGTTTAGATGGGGTACCTGCTATGGCAGCAGTGCACAATCAGGCTGGAATGAAATGCAAACAGCGCCTATGAACAAGACAAAATATTTCACCTGTGTGATTTCAGCTTGAGTATGCAGCTAGCATGATTCCTGTTTCTGGTTAAGAGATCTACCTAATACACATATATGAACCCTTTCTAAATGTATAGATCGCTGCAAAGTAGAAAAGTACTGCACATGTATGTTCGCATTTCGTTCCGGCCTGACTGTAAATGCATAACGTCTGTCTAATGCATATCATTATCAGTCAAGGCTGTCACTTCCAACACCAAGCAGATATGTGAAACCTGTAAGAACTCCTTGAAGGCAAGAGTCTGGAGACAAGCTTCTAGACCCACTCTGAAGGATGTAGATTTGGTGTTTAGTGTGGCATATAATTACTTCTGCATTAATAGCGAGCATGCAAGGCCAATACAAGGTGCTTCTGAATTTGGTCGCCTAAAATTTGCTTGGGAGAACGCAAAATAATGCTAAAGAGCAATCTATAGACACAATATTGCATGCTGAATAAACAACAAGAAAAAAACAAGGCAATGCTCTGGAAGCACCTTCAGTCATTCAAGACAAAAATGATGAGGCATGCTGATGCTGCTGCTTGAACAATAGAAAAAAGCGACTACTGCTTACTTACAATAAACGCTTCCTCTGAGCAAGCAATGAAAGAGAGCTGTAACTCATGAAACCTCTCGTCATTCTTTTTACAAAAAAGTAATTTAAAAGGCTGCAATGCAAGAATCCCTGCCATAATAGTATTCTCCTCACACTTGGGTTGCACAAGCCAAGGCTTTTAACTGCATGTGTTTTTGCATGTGTTCATTCTGAAGCATTACACGGTTGAAGCGACACAAAATATTTACTTCCCCATGAACCTGTGCGTGTAGCATAATCACAGAAAATATTTTTTACACTGGACAGAAATACAACAGCATAGTGGCGTAACTGACACACAACAGGCTTCGGGGACAATGCAAGACAATGATCTGAAATCCTACACAACAGACCTGCGACATTACAATGGCTAAATCCTTGATAGTAGTATTTGACAGCCTTCTAAATGCTCGTGCGCAACAGGTGGGAGCACTTTACTGCGAAGCAACAGTAAACCTTTGTCACTAGTGTAAACAAAAGTGCGCCTCATTGCAACTTCCACTAAACTTTTTTGCTCCCAGTGCAACAAAGCAAGTATACAGGGGGCTCAAATGGCAACGATACGATGTGTTAGGCTATCATGTCATCATCTTAACATAAACAATGCATGTGGTCTCTGTTCCGGACTGGTAATCAGCCTCGAAAAGACAAAGATGCTTATAAAAAAGAACAAAGCAACAAGCTCTCAAACCTCACAGTGAACATAGAAGTAGCCGAACCATGTAACCTAGCCAATAGTTCGAACCTAAGCAGCAAAAGAAAATATGTTAAGGCCAGGACTGAGCAAACAGAAAATCATGGAGGAAACCTAAAAGTAGCAACGAGCAATGAGAGTGGAGTTGCCTTGATGTCCATTGTCAATACCTACTGCTCAAAGTAAAGGAAACCAGGGTATAAGCAATACAGCATTTCATACTATGGTTTGAGCAAATGCAGTCAGAATGAAACAGACTAGAGACTTGTCTTATAACATTTTCACTCTTTACTTTGCACCAGAGGAAAATAAATTCGTGTGCAGTTCACCTACTGCTTGGCACTGTCCTAGAAGGAATGAATCCAGGTCTCGAAAAGTCTACAGAAAGAATACTGATGCTGCATGTGCATTTCTCTCTAGACTCCCTCGTTTATTCCTTCCCTTAGGTTCAGGAGTCCACCGAGAGACAGTTACTGCCCCATTTCCTTTCCTCAAAAACCAATTTTAATTTCATTTCTCTGAACTGTCCTGAAATATGTATAAGTTACCAATTTTTTTAGTGCCTAATTACATACTGCAATTTTTGCAAGGAATATGAGGTTGATGGACAGAAAAAAAAAGTCTGGAATGGTACCTTAGGTAACTTGGCACCTGGACAAACAACTGACCCACTGGGCGTCCCCAAGGGCTCTGCTGCGAGGCGTCCCTAGCAACAGTAGCCGGTTGTCCAGATCCAAAGGAACCACGCGAATGATTACCGAAAAGTTTAAGGACAGCAGATGCATGAACACAAAACAGTTTTTCAGCACTGTTGCAGTGGGATGAAGTTGAAGTTGAAGTTGAAGTTTATTTCCTTTCTTACGAAGGAGGAGCCGGGACTAAAAGCTGGGGTGACAGCTTGACAAAGGGTCCCGGCTCCTTTACATTCCCGACAGTACAGGAGGAAGACGATGGCTATGCTCATACATACGTACATACATACATAAAAATATATCAGCAAGATTAATACATCACTCACTGCTGAAAAAAAAATAAATCAGCATTTTACAGACCAATTATGCACATCATGCACTAACGAACACACAAAAAAAGGTAATGCCAGAAATCATCACAAAAGAACACCGCAAATAAAATTAAATAAAAATAATAAACGGCACCTGAAATTCAAGGAAAACAGTTTGTCCGGCAATATTCCAGAATTTCAAGTTTTGATTTGTTGGTTATATCAAAATTTTCTTGGATTAATTTGTTCAGCAGAGTTGGAAGGTTATGACATACGGATTCATTCACAAAGTGGGCTCTTGGTGTTGGGGCAAACCAGGTTTCTCTATGTCTCGTGTCACGGCAGCTGGTGTTTTCTCTGAGTTGTGCAAGCAAAATGATGAGATTATTGGGGCGTTTTAATTGAGATTTATAATATAACGGTTCTTAATCTCTAGACTATACCTGGTAATAAATAAATTATCACAAGACCATCTCGAGCGCAGAATGATCTCAAAGCACATTCGAAACGCACTACCAACATGGACAGCCTGTGCTTAATTGAATCCAAAAGTTTACGCTGATCGACCAATGTTACTTAAAATAGAGACAGAAAGCGCATGCACGTTGTGCTGATGTTACCGTGAACATAACATGCGACGAGACACAGGGTTACAATAGAAACAAAAAACCGCTTTCAAAATCTGAGAAGAAATTGCTCACCTCACAAGTTCACCAAACCGGAGACGACGCCGTGTGGCTGCCGCCAGTCACTCGCGATGCACAGAAACAATAAAAATGCAACGCCGCTGAATTTCCTTCAGCAATTTTCAGTCGATTAAACTTCAAACTGTTCGCACCGACCACCGTTCACCTCACCAAGCATGTGTGCACGGAGGAAGTAAAATTTATGCGGGCAAGTCAGCCGCGCAAAACGCCGAACACGATGCCATTTGCAGAGCTATGGTAGCTATGGTGGCTAGTAGAGCTGCACGGGAAATTCATAGCGTCATTCGCGTATTCGCGTCCATACTTATGTTGCTGACGCCGCAAAAGCGCACCACCTTGAAAACATATCAGATGTATTTAATTTTACCGTAGCTTTTTTAGCTGACAACTTGAATGGTTTTACATATTAAAATTTTCTTTTCGTTTCATGAGTGTTGTTACCACAAGAGCGCAGTGCATGCAGCTTGGCCGTGACGAGTTCAAGCGCTAGCCAAGCCCGCAGTCGGAACCATGCGCGGAGTATGTGTGGTGTTGAGTGAACAGGTGCTTTAGAACGGTTTTTGTTCTTCCGTGTTCGCTGCGTGCGTCCTGCCCGCTGTATTGTCGTTACGGTGTGTGTGCGCGTGCGTGTGCGTGTGTGTGTGTGTGTGTGTGTGTGTGTGTGTGTGTGTGTGTGTGTGTGTGTGTGTGTGTGTGTGTGTGTGTGTGTGTGTGTGTGTGTGTGTGTGTGTGTGTGTGTGTGTGTGTGTGTGTGTGTGTGTGTGTGTGTGTGTGTGTGTGTGTGTGTGTGTGTGTGTGTGTGTGTGTGTGTGTGTGTGTGTGTGTGTGTGTGTGTGTGTGTGTGTGTGTGTGTGTGTGTGTGTGTGTGTGTGTGTGTGTGTGTGTGTGTGTGTGTGTGTGTGTGTGTGTGTGTGTGTGTGTGTGTGTGTGTGTGTGTGTGTGTGTGTGTGTGTGTGTGTGTGTGTGTGTGTGTGTGTGTGTGTGTGTGTGTGTGTGTGTGTGTGTGTGTGTGTGTGTGTGTGTGTGTGTGTGTGTGTGTGTGTGTGTGTGTGTGTGTGTGTGTGTGTGTGTGTGTGTGTGTGTGTGTGTGTGTGTGTGTGTGTGTGTGTGTGTGTGTGTGTGTGTGTGTGTGTGTGTGTGTGTGTGTGTGTGTGTGTGTGTGTGTGTGTGTGTGTGTGTGTGTGTGTGTGTGTGTGTGTGTGTGTGTGTGTGTGTGTGTGTGTGTGTGTGTGTGTGTGTGTGTGTGTGTGTGTGTGTGTGTGTGTGTGTGTGTGTGTGTGTGTGTGTGTGTGTGTGTGTGTGTGTGTGTGTGTGTGTGTGTGTGTGTGTGTGTGTGTGTGTGTGTGTGTGTGTG